>NW_028270150.1:12805049-13106796 GCF_037043375.1 Chiloscyllium plagiosum
GAAAGAAAACCATCCTAAATTACTGGATTATTACAGCATGTGTGTACACATGCGTTAGCTAGCATTATGAGTAGCTTCAGTATCTGGCTCAAGAAGAATTTCTCTCTAATATGAATATAAAGTGGCATTGAGACAGCTGGTCAGCAGTAGTATGTGGAACCCAAAGCCTGAATAGATGGCACCACAGCAGGTAGTTGTGAAAAGGCTTTTTCCTAACGGTCAGCCATCAAACTGTTTGAGTTCAGAGCTGAAATTGCAACAACAACTAAAATACTATAACAAAGTCTAAAGACCATGTATTCGTTCTGTGACAAAGTCAATCGGTCAAATATTCTAAGAGATGTGGCTTGTCTCGCTCACCAAAATAGTAGCCAAGATTTTGTGACTTATGAAAGCTATATTCCACATGAGGAACTTACACATGTAGGAAACTCAGAGTTTCCCAAAGTGCAATACAAAGCTACACAGCAGCATGTGAAGAAGGACCAATCAAGGACCATTGCCAAAGAAATTTCCAAAGTTTCACCTGTTCCACACACAGGTCAATAAAGTCCAAACAATAACTATAAATTACAGTCCTCAGTCAGGTAATGCATTGTTAAACTTAACACCCCACATGAAAATCATCAGAAAAGTTAAACTTTTGCCTCCATCCAAGCAATGCATCCTTGAGGAATGGACAATTTGTGCTTTATGTCAAATTTACACTGGTACACGTACAAATATCATCCCCTCTGGCATCTAACACAAAATGCACTCAGGAAACTGGCACAGTGATGTGCAGTCTACTCTCGATGAGCTAACTTCTTATAATGGGTCCAACATTGGCATTATCCATTTTGAATGCTGTTACGGACTTTTGCCCAGACACCTGAAATCTTTCACATTGTTAAAACAGGTGCATATCTGATGATTAGTCTGCCAGTATGTATAGACTGATACATTATGATTGCTGAGCTGATAAATCCATACAGTGAAGCAGTGTCCTCAAGGTATTATAGCTGGACTGAATTAGGAAATTCCAAAAAATTCCAGACTGGTGTCCACCTGGACTCCCAGGTAGGCCAGACCAGATGAGGATAACAGATTTCCTTCCCTGAAGGGCATTAGTGAGCCAGGTGGGTTTTTCTGATAATCAGCATTGATTTCAGGGTCATCAGTAGATTTGTAATTCTAGATTTTTTAATGAATTTTTAAAGTAGAGGACATTTAGTAAATTTATAAACTAATGTACTAAGGTTTTGTAAAAAAGAAAATCACAAAAGGAGCAGAGGGAAAGTTATATTTTCTTCTACGTAGTACATTACTATGATTTATATGTGTTGCTTGAAGGGCTATTAGAAACAGATTCACTGGTAACGTTCAAAAGGGGATTTAGTAAATTGAATAAAACTATGAAATATTTGCAGTGCTATGGGGATAGAGCAAGGTGTGAGAGACTAAGTGGATAGCTCTTTCAAATAGCCAAACGGCATCCAATTTTGTATGATTCTGTGATAATATCTGTGTCACGCATTCTGTGTGCTAATTATACCTTTAAACAATGGAGAGGTATTGTCGAAGGTTACAGTAAAATGGAAGTGACTGCTCTTACTCTAGGTCCACACACACAGCTCTCATGATTGAAATCCATTGAGGGTATAATCGCTGGAGATCAGTTGCTCTTTGCAAACTGCACCACACAGCAGCAACCTTGTGTTCACACGCAAGCTGCGTATAAATTGGCCCTTTTAAATTACTCTGTAGCCAAGCCAAAAATTATTGAAAGCGGCCCTGCAATTAAACAAATTGCCAGAAAAAAAAAGAGCGAGAATGATGTTTGATATTTAGAACTCTTGAATATTATATGCTTCTTGCCCCTTGTGGTGTTAATTTTTCATCCATACTGCTAGTGCTGTATGCAGGAGACTTTTTTGTTTAATATTATTGTTTTATTTCAATAACCGACATTGGAAAGCTTCCATCAGAATTGGGGCCTTGGGGAAATAATGGCGGAAATGCCCCGGTGCCACTTTCTGTTTGATGCACTGTGTAAATAGATTACAAGCAATGTTTTCTGCGGGCCATGGCTGGTTACAGCAACAGCACTGGACAAATTGGAACTGCATGATCAGGTTTGCTTTAAAGTGGCTTACACTGTTGCAAGAATGTTGAATATTTATTGAAGGGAGGTGGCAGCATTTCAGTAAATCTTTCCCAGCAGATTTATTTATTTATTTGATCTATTTTTCATGTTGCCCACCTGTTGATTAAGGCTTTAATAGACCAGATGGCACTATGTGTCAGCCTTGGCTCAGTGGGTAGCATTCTGAGTTAACTGGCTGTGATTTCAAGTCCTTACATCCATAATTTTGAGTGCATAATCTCAGCTGACTCTGACATGGTAATATTGAGGGATGCTATCAACCTGATGAGATGCTCAACTAAGGTTGTGTCTGGCCTCTTGGGTAGATGTAAAGAAAATCCCATTCGATTATTAACTAGAAGAAGAGGCAATTTCTCCTCTGTAACCTGGCCAATATTTATCCTTCAACCAGTATCATGAAAGCAGTTTGAATAATCATTTATTTCATTGCTGTTTATTAGATCTCTCTGTGTGCAGATTGGCTGCTGTATTTTCCTACATTATAACAGAGACTATACGACACAGAAGCACTTGAATCTATACTTGTTAAAATTCAAGCTTGTTCTTTCTTGTGTAGCTTTTCCTGGAATCAAACAACACAGAAGGAGACCATTTGGCCCATCTAATTACGCTATTTCCATTGAGTTACGTGTTAAAATTGTCACGGGACTATAGCAGACCAGGGCTTTGAGTATAACACATTAACAAGGAGAAGAGGGTTGCTACAACAAGATCAGATCCAGTTTTAATCTGATGGTAGGAATCTTGGTGATTAAGTAGGGGCTGGTTTAGAATCTAAAGGCAGTTGAGGAAATATCACTGATGGAAAAGGTGTCATGACATGATGATGAAAAGCAAAGTGTAATTTTACTTCAGAGTTAGCAATTGATATAGAAAATAGAGTGAGAATTTTTGATTTATTAGTGTCACATATACAGAGGTACAGTGAAAGGTGTAGTCTTAGATTCCCTACAATATGAAAACAGGCCCTTCAGCCCAACAAGTCCCCACCGACCCTCCGAAAAGTAACACACCCCGACACATTCCCCGACCCTATATTTACCCCTGACCAACACATCTAATACTGTGGGCAATTTAGCATGGCCAGTTCACCTGACCTGCATGTCTTTTGGATTGTGCGAGGAAACCGGAGCACCTGGAGGAAACCCATGCAGACACAGGGAGAATGTGCAAACTCCACACAGACAGTCACCCAAGACGGGAGTTGAACCCAGGTCCCTGGTGCTGTAAGGCAGTAGTGCTAACCACTAAGCCACCATGCCGCCCGTGCTTATGTGCTTAACAGGAAGATTAAGCTGTACAAGTGCATCAGGGTAACAAAATAGAGTGCAATGTTACAGGTGCAGAGAGATCAACATTAACATTAAAGAGGTCCATTCAAAATTTTTGATAACGGCGGGGAAGAAGCTGTTTTTTAATCTGTCCATACATGTCTACAAACCTTTATAGCTTCTGCCCAACAGAAGAGGATGGAAGAAAGTATAACTGGGGTGGGAAGGGTCGTTGATTACGTTGGTTGCTTTTCTGATGGAGCAGGAAGTACAGATGAAATTATTGGATGAAAGGCTGGTTTGTAAAATGGGCTGGCCTGTATTCACAGCTCTCTAGTTTCTTTCATTCTTGGGAAGAGAATTAGGGAGAGAATTCTAGAGTTAGGTTTAATTGTCTGAAGGCACAATTAGGAATGCACAAAAGGACTTTAGCTGGAAAGTGTGAGTACATAAGTGTTGACTGAGGTCAGAGCTGAATCATGGTTATTATGGAAATGATACTCTTAAGGAGAGTTGGAAATTGGGTGGGAGAAGGAAACTGTAGGGAACTGAAAATTCAGAGTATGAATCAGCAAATGACTGCTGAAACCCAAAGTGCAAACCCAACCCATCTCTGTTCTGATGCAGGTACAGGGTATCATCAGGAGGGGAATGGGTTGCTGTCCTTTATTCCAAGAGGCACAGAACATAAAAGTAAGGACATTCTGCTCATGTTGTCCAGGATATTGGTGAGACTACATCTTGAATATTGCTTGCAGTTTTGATCTCCTTAATTAAGAAAGGATGCAAACATATTGGAGGTGGCCCAGAACTCCAAACAACTAGGGGCAGGAGGAGGCCATTCAGCCCCTCGAGCCTGCTCCACTATTGAATGCGATCATGGCTGATCTCATTTTGGCCTCAACTCCACTTTCCTGCCCCGTCTCTGTAATCCTTCAATTCATTACTAATTAAGAATCTGTCTTTTTTTCTCCTCAAATTTCCTCACTGTCCCAGCATCAACCACGCTGTGGGGTTGTGAATTCCACAGATTCATGATCCTATGAATAAATAATTCCCCCCGATCTCTGTTTGAATCCCTCACCCCTTATCCTAAAACTATGACCTCTCATTCTAGATTACCTGATAAGGGGAAAGACCTTCTCTGCATCCACTCCCCTTTAGGATCCTCGATACCTCAATTTGATCTCCTCTCATTCTTCTAAGTTCTCATGAGTATCGGTCTAACTGCTCAATTTCTCTTCGAAGACAAATTCCTTATCTCTGGAATCAATCTAGTGAACCTCCTCTGAACTGCCTCCAATACAACTACATCCCTCTGCAAGAAAGGGCATCAAAACCTTCATAATGGTGGATTTCAGCATTTTGCCATATTAGATTTTAAGATGGCCAGCTCATAGTTTTCCAGAATCAAGGAAACACATTCAATATTTTCTACTTTGTGACCTTTCCAGAAGGTAGGGAAATTAAAACCAGACGCAGCTGTATTTTTTAATAGAATCCCTACAGTGTGGAAGCGGGCCATTTGGATCATCAGTTCTACACCAACCACCCCTGAAAAGCAAGGTAAAAACAATGACTGCAGATGCTGGAAACCAGATTCTGGATCAATGGTGCTGGAAGAGCACAGCAATTCAGGCAGCATCGAGGAGCTTCAGCAAAATTGACGTTTCGGGCAAAAGCCCTTCATCACTCCATCCCCTCCCCTATCCCAACATTTCCCATGGCTAATCCACCTCGCCTCCACATCTCCGAACACTTTGGGCAATTTAACATGGCCAGTCCGCCTAACCTGCACATCTTTGGACTATGGGGAGGAAACCAGAGCACCCTGAGGAAACCCATGCAGACATGGGGAGAATGTGCAAACTTCACACAGTCACCCGAGGGTGGAATTGAACCAGGCGCTGTGAGGCAGCAGTGCTAACCACTGAGCCACTATGCCACCCAGCCTGGGTTGGAACCCATCCCAGATTTTAATTCCAATAATTTTATCAGCACCTATTCCCTGGTGATCATAATCTCTCCTTTTCAAAATCTGATTTACAATGATTTCAGTGATTTTAAAAACATTTTTTCAATCTCCTCTGACTGCCTCTGATACAATTACATCTCTCCTCAAGTAAGGTGTCTAAAACTGAATACTGTGCTCCAGATATGGTCTCACTACTGCCTTGTACAGTTGCAGCAACATTTCCCTACTTTGATGCTCTATTCCTTTAGCAGTAGAGGAGGATTGCTAGATTGAATCCTGGGTGAGTGGAATAGGATGGACTTGTTTCCACTGGACTTTAGAGAAGTGAATTGAGTTGTATAAGATTCTGAATGGTCCAGATATGAAAAGGATGTTTCCCCTTGTGCATCAATCGAGAAGGAGGGGGCACTGTTTGAAATTTGGAGTCGACCATTTAGGAGAGAGGTGAGGTGAAATTTATTCTTTCAGAGGGCTGTGTGACTTTGGAGTCAGAAGATAGTGGAGGTGGGATCATTGGATATTTTTAGTGTTGGTAGACATATTTGTGACAGGGAAGGAAAGGTTCTCGGAGACAGATGAGAATGTCGAATTTGAGGCACAAACGGATCAGCCATGAGCATTTTGAGTGGTGGGGTAGGCTGAAGCATCCTAATAGTTATCATCTGTTTCAGTATTTTATGTTCGTTTTATGTTTCCACGTTATGTAAAAATTCCACTGCTGTGATTTGCATTTGTTACAGAAATGGCACCATGAATACCGAACATTTCGAGAAATTACCATTTGTATTATGATTGGCCTGGAGCTGTTCCAAAAGAAAAGGTAAGGCAGTGATGAAGAGAAGCACAGTGAGTGTACCCTGATTTTAATGTGAAACTTTGAACCGTCTTCTCTCTGCTCTGTTCTGTTTAATTCATCAGCTGAGAAAGACAAGCTAATTTCAGTTGATCACTCAGAATTTCTACCATCTGTATTCTTTTTCAAGTGCATGAAATGGCGTCGTCCTTACTGTTGTATAGAGTCTGCTCATTCCTCTAGGTGGCACACATGCCATTGGCATCAATCTCTCTCTCCCTCCTTCCCCCCGCCCCCCCCCCCCCCCCCCCCCCCCCCCCAGTCTCTCTGTCTGTCTCT
Source organism: Chiloscyllium plagiosum (assembly GCF_037043375.1). Classification (NCBI taxonomy): domain Eukaryota; kingdom Metazoa; phylum Chordata; class Chondrichthyes; order Orectolobiformes; family Hemiscylliidae; genus Chiloscyllium; species Chiloscyllium plagiosum. The sequence continues at coordinate 12,811,574 of NW_028270150.1, forward strand.
CTCTCTCTTTCCCCCTCCCTCCCTCCCTCCTTTTCTCTCTCTCTCTGCTCTGGTGACTGCTCCCCTCTACTTGAGTCAAGGCAGTGGCCGGGCTAGAAAATTATTTCATCTCTATGACAGCAGCAGTTGACAGCCGCTGCATATACTCTGTAGCCCAATAGATTAGAAAAAATGTTCCTCCTGCTTCCCCCAGTTTCTCAGTTGGTAAAGGGACTGCATACCTGATAGATACAGAAAGAAAAGAGGTCTTGCACTTATATAACTTCCCTCGCAGCCAGCAAGCTGAATGGTAGTTACTGTTATATTGTGGAATGTGTGGCAGCCAAGTTGTGCTGTGTAACATCTGACAAAAGCAATGTGATATTAGCCAGATAATCGAGTGATGTTGATTGGGTGAGATTGGCTCGCACATGAAGGAGAATACCTTTGATCTTCTTCAACTGTATCATATTTGGTCGCAGTTTCACATCTGAGTTAGAAAGGTTGTGGATTAACATCTGAACATGAAAACAGGGAGCAACAGTAGGCTATTTAGCTCTTCTAAATGTTCCTTCATTCAGTACCGATCGATCAGATTGTAATCTCAAATCTGCACTGATCACCATTCACACCCCGCTTAACAAGAATCTAACCACCACTGCCTTATAAATATTAAAGGATTTTTCAAGAACAGAGTTCCAAAGACTCACAATCCTGTGAAAGGAACAATTTTGTCTTATGTTTGTTTTAAATGGGCGACCCTTGAATTTTGAACAGTTACCACCCGGGTCTAAAGTCTCTCATAAAAGGCAACATATTCTCCACGCCTGCCCATTCAAGATCCCTCAGGATCTTTTATGTTTCAGTCAAGTCACCCCTTCCTCTTCCAAACTCTAGCAAATACAAGCCCAGGCTTCCTAACCATAAAGCAATCAGTTCATTCCATGTGAACTTTCTTACAATGGATTTGCATCCATTCCCTCAGTAAGGTGATCAATACTGTACAGAGTACTGAAAATGTGATCTCGCAGTGCCCTGTCTAACTGAAGTAAAACTTTGCTATTTTTGTATTTAGTTTCCCTACAATAACTAATAATATTGCATTAGCGTTACTAACTATTTGCTGTGCCTGCATACTGTACTAACCTTTTGTGATCCATGCACTAAGAGAGCCAGAACTGCCTCTGAGCTCTGCAATCCCTCACCATTTAGTTCATGTCCTTCCTTAATCCTCCATACTAAAATGAATGAGTTAGATTAGATTAGATTAGATTAGATTCCCTACAGTGTGGAAACAGGCCCTTCGTTCCAACCAGTCCATGCCGATCCTCCGAAGAGTAACCCACCCAGACCCATTTCCCTCTGAATGAATTTAGCATGGCCAATTCACCTGACCTGCGCATCTTTGGATTGTGGGAGGAAACCGGAGCACCCGGAGGAAACCCAGACAGACACGGGGAGAATGTACAAACTCCACACAGACAGTCGCCCAAGGCTGGAATCGAACCTGGGACCATGGTGCTGTGAGGAAGCAGTGCTAGCCAGTGAGCCACCGTGTATCCACTACAGTGAAGACTAATGCAAATGTACAGGCCTCCCAGTCAAGATGTGGGGAGAAAATAAATCTGGAGATAGAAAAGGCATGTAGGAAAGGCACTGTTACAGTAATCATAGGGGATTTCATATGTAGGTAGACTTGGAAAATCAGGCTGGCAGTGTTTCTGAAGAAAAGGGGTTTGTGGAATGTCTATAAAATGGACTTTTTGGAGTAGCTTGTAATAGAATAGTAGGAAACAGGCAGTTCTGGATTTGGAGGTGAGTAATGAGGCAGGCGTGAATATGCTGCTGCAGGTGAAAGAACCTCTAGAGGGCAATGATTATAATATGAAGTAATTCATCTGCAATTTGAGAGGGACAAGCTAGAGCTGGCTGTAACCTTTATTACAATTGAGTAAAGGTAATAATAAAGATATGAGAGAGGAGCTGGCTAGAGTTGATTGCAAGGGGACCCTAGCAGGGAAGAAGGCGGAGCAGCAATGGCAGGTGTTTCTGGGGGTAATTCAGGATGCATGGCAAAAATCCATCCAAAGGATGAGGCAGCCTGGCTGATGAGGGAAGTTAGGGTCAGCAGAAGACGCAAGGGAGAAAGCTACAACGTGGTGAAGATTCGCAGGAGGCCAAAGGATTGGGAAGCCTTTAAATGCCTCCAGTCCATGCGCAAGCATGACCCTGACCTTTCCATAGCGAGTCATTTGAACGCAGTGTCCTGCTCGCATGCCCACATGTCTGTCCCTCGGCATGCTGCAGTGCTCCAGTGAATCCCAGCGCAAATTGGTGGAACAACATCTCATCTTCAGAATAGGCAATTTATAACCTTCTGGACTTAATATTGAGTTTAACACCTCCAGATTGGGAACCCACTATCATTCCTTCCCTTTCTTTAGCTTGCCTTGTTACATTTTCTGTCACCATGTCTGTCCTCTCTCCCCTCCCTCCACCCAGTGGGACTGTCTGTGCTTTCTAGGGGGGGGCGCGTGACTACGTGGTCAGGTCCACGCCCCCCCAACAACCCACCCTCCCATCCTGGCACCTTCCCTTGCCACCGCAGGAATTGCAAAACCTGCACCCACAGCTCCTCCCTCACCTCCATCTAAGGCCCTAAAGAAGCCTTCCACATCCATCCAAGTTTTAGCTGCACATCCACCAATATCATTTATTGTATCCGTTGCTCCCGATGCGGTCTCCTATACATTGGGGAGACTGGACGCCTCCTAGCAGAGCGCTTTAGGGAATATCTCTGGGACACCCGCACCAATCAACCACACTGCCTTATGGCCTAACATTTCAACTCCACCTCCCACTCAGCCGAGGACATGGAGGTCCTGGGTCTCCTTCACCGCCGTTCCCTCACCACCCAATGCCTGGAGGAAGAACGCCTTATCTTCCACCTCGGAACACTTCAACCCCAGGGCATCAATGTGGACTTCACCAGTTGCCTCATTTCCCTTTCCCTCACTCACCCCAGTTCCAAACTTCCAGCTCAGCACTATCCCCATGACCTGTCCTACCAGCCTATCTTATTTTCCACCTATCCACCCCACCCTCCTCTCTGACCTATCACCTTCATCGCCACCCCCACTTACCTCTTGTACTCTATGCTACTTTCTCCCCACCCCCACCCTCCTCTTATTTATCTCTCCACCCTTCAGGCACTCTGCCCGAATTCCTCATGAAGGGCTTTTGCCCAAAACATCGATTATCCTGCTCCTTGGATGCTGCCTGAACTGCTATGCTTTTCCAGCACCACTCTACTCCAGAACCCCTTTCTCGGCAAAAGTGAGGAGTGCAGATGCTGGAAACCAGAGTTTAGATCAGAGTGGTGCTGGAAAAGCATAGCACATCAGGCAGTATCCGAGGAGCTTTCTAGTCTAGCAGTTAGATACCCCATTGTTCTGCCATTCTCACATTCCGATCACTTAGAGTCATAGAGATGTACAGAATGGAAACAGACCCTTCGGTCCAACCCATCCATGCCGACCAGATATCCCAACCCAATCTAGTCCCACCTGCCAGCACCCGGCCCATATCCCTCCAAACCCTTCCTATTCATATACCCATCCAAATGCCTCTTAAATGTTGCAATTGTACCAGCCTCCACCACTTCCTCTGGCAGCTCATTCCATACACGTACCACTCTCTGCGTGAAAGCTCCGTAGGACTTAATCTGAACTGTCAACATCCTTTCTGCCCCAGCACTCCACACCTCTCATGGCATAAATGCTCTCCCCTGCACACTTCACTTCAGCTCTGATGAAGAATCATTTAGGCTCGAAATGTTAGCTTGCTCTCTCTCCGTGAATGCTTCCTGACCCACTGTGATCTCCAGCAATTTTTGTTTTCAGTACAGATTCCAGCATCTATAGTAATTTGCTCCTAATTTAAAAAAAGGTAGTAAGGAGGAGAAGATAAAACATGAAAGTAAGCTAGCTAGTAATATAAAAGAAGTTTGAAAAAGGTAAGAAATAGGCAAGAATGGACATTGGACTGCAGAAAAATGAGACTGGAGAAGTAATAATGGAGAAACCAAGGAATGGTTGAGGAGCTGAGTAGGTACTTTACGTCAGTTTTCACATTGGAAGACACCAGCGGAATACCAGAACTTCAAGAGAGTGAGAGGTCAGAGATGAGACTAGTGGCCATCACTAAGGAGAAGGTGCTGGGGAAGCTAAAAGGTCTGTACGTGGATAAATCATCTAGACCAAATGTACTACACCCCAGAATTCTGAAGGAGATAGCTGAGGAGATTGTAGCGACATTGGTGATGATCTTTTGGGAATCACTGGAGTCAGGGTGGGTTCCAGATGACTGGAAAATGGCTAATACAATAGTCCTGTTTCAGAAGGGAGGAAGGCAAAAGACAAGAAGCTGAAACCTGGTGCTTGAGTTTGGTAGTTGGTAAGATTTTAGAGTCCATTATTAAAGATGAGATTGTGGAATAATTGAAAGTGCAAGGGGGTGACATAGGGCTGAGTCAGCAGGGCTTCATCAAGGGGAAGATCATACCGGACAAATCTGTTAGAATTCTTTGAGGAGGTAATGTGTAAGTTAGACAAAAACGAGTCAGTGGGCGTGATCTGTTTGGATTTTCAGGAGGCCTTTGACAAGATGCTGCAAAGGAGGCTCCTAAATAAGATGAGAGCCCATGGTGTTTGGGGGCAAGTTACTGGCATGGATAGAGGATTGGCTGACTGGCAGAAGGCAGAGAGTGGGGATAAAGGAGTCTTTTTCAGGATGACAGCCAGTGTCTGCTAGAGTTCTGCAGGGTCCATGTTAGGAACCACAACTATTCACGTTATATATTAGAATAAAACAGAATAGCCTTTATTAACAATCTGAACAAAAGAACTGATGGAATTATTGCTAAGTTTGCAGATGACAAAAATAGGTGGAGGCACAGGTAGTATTGAGGAAGTGGGAGGCTGCAGAAGGACTTGGACAGACTCGGAGAGTGGGCAAAGAAGTGGCGGATGGAATGTAATACGGGAAAATGTGAGGTTGTCCACTTCAGGAGGAAGAATAGAGACTTAGACTGTTTTCTAAATGGGGAAAGGCTTTGGAAATCTGAAGCACAAAGGGACTTGGGAGACTTAGTTAAAGATTCTTTTAAGGTTGACATGCAGGTTCATTGGCAGTTTGGAAGGTGCAAGCAATGTTAGCAGCAATTTCAAGAGGGCTAGAATAGAAAAGCATAAACACACACTGCTGAGGCAGTAGAAGGCTCTGGTCACACTGCATGTAGAATATTGTGAGCAGTTTGGGCCCATGCCAAAAGAAGAGTGTGTGGCATTGGAGGGCTCCAGAGGAGGTTTGCAAGGATGATCCTGTGGAGGAAAGGCTGTCATATGAGGAGCAGCTAATGACTCTGGATCTGTACTCAGTGAAATCTAGAACATTTGGGGGATCTGATTTGAAACTTCCAGAATACTGAGAGGCCTAGATAGAGTGGATATGGAGAAGATGTTTCCATTTGTAGGAGAGATCAGGACTCAAAGTCACAGCCTCAGCGTGATGTAATGCCATTTTAAAACTGAGATAAAGAGGAGTTTCTTCAGCCAGAGGGTGGTTAATCTTTGGAAATCATTGTGGCAGAGGGCTGTGAAGGCCAAGTCATTAAGTGTCTTTAAGACACAGATAGAGTTTTGATTAGTAAGGGGATCAAGGGTTACAAGGAGAAGGTAGGGGATTGGGGTTGAGAAAATATCAGCCATGATCGAATGGGGAGCAGACTTGATGGGCCAAATGGCCAAATGACCGAGTTGTCTGATGACCTCCTATATCTGATGGTCTCATGGAGCTCCAGTACAATGAGTGCATTCATTTCCAGGGATACTTATTTTCTTGATTTTTGTTAACACCTTATGATCATGTCATCGCTAAGACTGCTGTTTCCACCATTGCATCATTATCTGACTTCACTCCTGTTACAGGTTATCTGCTACTGAACCTTCACTTGTGTCTTTGGTGCCTATGTGAACCATTTGAAAGCAGTCCCTCCACTGGTTTTCACCTACTATAGACTTCTCCCAGGTTTCCCCACCACAGAATCTAAGTGTGGTTCAGTTGCTTTTTCAGCAATGCAGTTCATTTCTTAAGAGATTAGCCCCAGCTGCACAGGGCTATTTAACTACCCCAGGACTTCTTTGAGCACTGCAGCTGAACCAATTTCATGTAGTTCAGTGGTGTTTCCTACAGTACAGCTAAAAATTAATATAAAAAGGCGACCCTGTTTCTCGTTCACATACTCACCTACTGCCTGTCCTCGGATGCTGCCTGAATTGCTGTGCTCTTCCAGCACCACTAATCCAGATACTGTTGGTCTCTGTTTGAGTCTTTGAACTCCACTTCAGGGCTTATTGAAAATCTTGCAATATGTAACCCTGCAGAATTGACTGTTGTCGTCTAACAACTTGTGGATCTGAATGTGCTCTGAATGTCACCTTTCACAGAAAATGCTGACTTGCTCAATGCGAAAGAAATATAACTGGAGGATTTCTTGACAAGCCCTACAACCTTCTGCGATACCTGAGCTGCTTTTACTTTGACTTCTAGAGCACCCCAATATCAGTTACTCAACTGTGGGGACTATGCTTTGAGTCATTTTGGCTGAAGCTATGGAATTTCCTCCCTATGCTTCTCCTCCCTGCCTTGCTTGCCTCCATGTAGATGTTCCTTAAATCCTGCATCTTTGATCAAGCCTTTGACCCTGCATCTCTTCATTCAGCTTGGTGTCGAATTTTGTTTAACGATACTTCTATGAGGTGCCTTATATTACTGTTAAAGGAGCTGTATAAATATAAGCTCTTGCTCTTAAGTCATAGAGTCCTACAGACAACCCTTTGGCCCCTATTGGTCTATGCCAACCAAAATCTCCATCCATGCTAACCCCATTTCCCTGCACTTGGCCCATATTCTTCTAATCCTTTTTTATCAATGTATTTGTCCCAATGCCTTTTAAATGTTGTTCATTTACACACCTCAACCACTTCCGCTGGCAGCTCATTCCATACGTGTATCACCCTCTGTGTAAAAACGTTGCCCCTCAGGTTCCCTTTTATTCTTTCCCCTCTAACCTTAAACTCGAATCCTCGATTCCCCAACCCTGGGAAAAAAGATTGAGTGCATTCACCCTCACCATACTTCTCATGATCTTATACACTTTTATAAGATCCCCCCTCAGTCTCCTACACTATAAAGAAAAAAGTCCTAGCTTGTCCAACTTCTCCCTATAGCGCAGTCTGTTGAGTCCTGGTAGCATCTTTGTAAATTTCTTCTGCACTCTTTCCAATAATAAATCCTTCCTATAGCTAGGTGACCAAAACTGAACACTGTACTCCAAGCGTGACCTCACCAACCGTCCCGTATAACGGCAACATAACTTCTCAGCTTCTATACTAAATGCCCTGACTGATGAAGGCTTGTGCGCCAAATGCCTTCCTCAGTGCCCTGTCTACCACTTCCAGAGAACTGTGCATGTGAACCCCAAGGTCCCTCTGTTTCACTGGACTCGTTAAAGCCCTAACATTCAGCATGAAACCTCCTACATTGATTTGACTTTCCAAAATGCAAGAATTTAAACTTATCTATATTAAACTCCATTTGCCATTATTTGGCCCTTTTCCCCGGCTGTTCAAGGTTCTGCTGTAATTTGTGGTAACCTTCCTCACTGACCATGATACTGCCTATTTTAGTGTCATCTACGAACATACTAATCATGCCTTATACATTCTCTTCCAAATCATTGATATCAATGACAAACAGCACCGACCCCTGAGGCTCTCTGCTAGTCACAGGCCTCCAGTCCGACAAGCATCTTTCCACTATTACCCACTGCTTTCTACCACCAAGCCAATTATGTATCCAGTTTGCCAGCTCATCCTGGATTCCATGTGATCTAACCTTCCAGAGCAGCCCACCATGTGAAACCTTATTAAACGCCTTACTGAAATCCATTTAGGCTATGTCTACTGCCCTGCCCTCGTCACTTCATCAAAGACCTCTAACAAATTTGTGAGGCATGATCTCCCACACACAAAGCCATGCTGACTATTCCCAGTCAAATCTTTCTTTCCAAATGCATCTATCTCTTATCTCTCAGAATCTTGTCAAATAATTTACTGGTCTATAGTTCCCATGCTTTTCTTTGCAGCTCTTCTTAAATAAGGGCACAACATTCGCTATCCTCCAGTCTTCCGGAACTTCACCCGTGGTTAACGATGATGCAAACATATCAACCAGGGCCCTGCAATTTCTTCTTGAGTTTCGTGCAGTGTTCTTGGATGTATCTGGTCAGGACCATGAGATTTAGTCACCTTCATATATTCTAATATATCCAACACCACTTCTACTGTGATATAGACTGTCCCCAAGATTTGACAGCTAACTTCCCCAACTTCCCAAATCATCTTGTCTTTCTCTATGGGAAACACAGAGGAGAAATATTTATTGAGGACCTCACCCATCTCCTGTGGTTGTGCACATACATGTCCAATTTGGTCCTGGAGGGGTCCTATTCTCTCTCTAGTTATTCTTTCTTCTTTATTATACATAAAGAACATCTTTGGGTTCACCCTAATCTTCTCAGCCAAGGCTATCTCAATTTCGCCCTCCTGGTTTACTTCTTCAGTAAACTCCTGAATCTCCTATATACTTCCAGGGATTCGCTTGATCCTAGATGCCTGTACCTGAGCCATACCTCCTTTTTTCTGGTCAAGGCTTCAATATTTCTTGTCATCCAGGGTTTCCTGTTCCTGTCAACCTTGCCTTTCACCCTCACAGGAACATATGGACATTGAACTCTAGCTATCTCACTTTTAAAGGCCTCCCACTTGCCAGAGGTCCCTTTGCCTGCAAACAAACTACTCCAATCAACCCCTGCAAGCTCCTGTCTAATTCCATCAAAATTGGCTTTGCCCCAATTTAAAACTTGAACCTGTGGACCAGTTTTGTCCCTCTCCTTAACTATTTTAAAATTAATTGAACTATGACCATTGGTCCCAAAGTGCTCCCCCACTGTCACCTCAGTCATCTGTCCTATCCTATTTCCCAAGACAAGTAGAGGTTATCTTAGCAGAGAGAGGTAGAAAGCTGCAGAGGAAATTCTAGAGATTTGGACAAAGTAGTTGAAGAAATAGCTACTGGTAGTTTGACACGGAAGGTCCAGGTGTAGAAGAGACAAAATGTAGAGGAGCTCAGAGACCTTGGAGGGTTGTAGGACTGGAGGAGGTAACAGATGAGTTGACAGTGATCGGAGGTATTTAGAAATAAGGCTGAGAATGCACGACTTAAAACATATTTGCATGGAGTACTTTTTATTTCATGGGGATAATATCGCATTACAAATTAGTGAATTCTTTTATCCCTTTCTGAAAAATTCATCGAAATGAACCCTGCCAAGTACAAACATTCTGAACCAGTGGCATGCAAGAATAGACCAAATTTGGCTCATTCAGCCACCAGCTGCACTGGGAGTGAAACATTAGCAAGTGCGATGAATTCAGTTCAAGTTTTCATTTTCTTATTTAACCCCCTGTTCCCATTTGCTTACCTAGTTTTAAACTAAACAGGCATGTAACATGGCACCTTATCACACCTCATAAACATGGCAATATACTTTCTATGTAGTGGATTAAAGTGTCTGTTTCTATGCTGCATGACTCTCATGAATTACCTGTCTCTGACTGGAACAGAGAGATTTGACATTTATCACAACACAGGAAAATGTCTTAAGGCATTTCAAAGGAGAGTTAGCAGATACAAATGCATAGGAGAGGCTTTTTTAGGAACAGGTGGCTAAATGTTTGGTCAATCAGGTCTCAAAAGGAGACATAGCTGCACAGGGGTTTAAGGAAGAAATTTCAGAACTTAATGTCAAAAGAGCTGAAGTTAAAAATCACCCAACACCAGGTTATAGTCCAATAGGTTTATTTGGAAGTACCAGCTTTCAGAGCTCTGTTCCTTCATCAGGTAGCTGTGGAGCAGGAGCATAAGACACAGAATTTATAGCAAAAGATCTCAGTTTCATGCAACTGAAACAATATTATTGAACAAACCTAGATTGCTGTTCAGTCTTTCATCTTTTCGAATGAGTTGCAGGTTTTAGTTCGTTAATATGTAAATCCCAGAACTCCCTTACACTCACATTGTCAAGATAACTTAAGGTTTTAGAAAAAACGGTGACTTCTCAGCTCAGACAATGCATTAAAGATGTGAGGTTAGAGTCTGTCTGTATCCCAGTCTTGAGCCAGACTGGTCCTATGTCCAAAGTAGGAATTTATGAAATGTTCACATGGATTGGCTGCTTGCATTGACTGCCTGCAGAGTGTGTGCATTTTGAACAAAATAGAATGTGTCTGCAATTACAACTCTGCAAAAGCACATTCACCCCATAGCCTTATATGTGCGCGTGCATGTGAAGGAGAGAGAGAGAGGAAGTGTGTGTGTGGGAGGAGCAGGAGAGTCGACGTTTTGAGCATGAGCTCTTCATCAGGAATGAGGGGTGGCTCAAGGAGGATGAGAGGTACCATCTTTCTGACGGGACAGACAGCTTAATGTCTTACCAGAAAGATGGTACCTCTGACAGTATAGTGCCATGGTGTTGCACTGACGTGTCAAGCTAAATCACAAGAGCTCATGTTTCCAAATCGTAAAATCCTACAGTACAGAACAAAGTGAGGTTTGAAGTGTGAACTTAGTGAGTTATAGTTGTAAATGTTGGCATTAAGTCACGGCTGACAGATCAGTTCTCCATGGGGTGGTCCCATGCTGGAACAGAGCTTCAGGAACCTTTCTTTCCTATACATCTTTCAGGAGTGGAGTCAAGTAGCTATTGAACTCAGCATTTCTCTGATGAGCTCCATACACTTCATGCAGGTACTCTTCGGTACTTTGCTGTTCGGTACTTTGCTGTTTGCCTCTATCTATCACTTTTGTAGCTGCCCTTTCTGTAATATCATTTATTTACTGCTGTACTAAGTGCATATGCCTACTGCAGGAATTCATTCAACACTGACTTTGTCCCACTCCAATTCGCATCAAACTTTGACACTAAACACATCTTCTTGTCTCTTGTTACTTCTCATTAATTCAGTTTCTCCCTGCTCAAATCCTCCATATTTGTCAGTACCTCCTCTAGCCCTGTGTCACCTTGCCTCTCTTCTCACATTGAACTGGTTGCTCTAAGCCAATCATTGATTTCCTTGGCTTCCTTTCGTGCTTGTTACCAACACCACAGAGATGAAAGATTTTGCTTCTTTCCTTGGTGCAGGGTACACTGTTGCGAGAAAGCATCTTCTGTTTTCTGGCTGTAAGGGTCCTATATGAAGCAGGTTTCAGACTGTCCGTACCAATTTGACCCTGATTTGAACCATTCTTGTTGAGGGAACTGGCAATCTTATTCATAGACACCAAAAGTTTGGAAAGATGGGAAAATGTTGCAGGAACATCCTAAATGTTGGGGCTAATGCACCTTGTCAGGACACAGTGTCATTCAATGGTAGTATGCAAGGAGTATGAAAGGTAAGGCAGATGAACTTGGAGCTTGGATTATTATGTGTAACGATGAAGTTGTAGCTGTTGCAGAGACTTGGTTAAGAGAGGGCAAGCTTAGTAACTTAAAGTTCCAGGATATTTCAGGTGAGATAGAGAGGGATGTAAAAGAGGTGATGGAGTTGCGTTACTCTAAGGGGGAATATCGCAGCTGACCTGAGGGAGGAGCCTTTAGTGGGCTCATCCAGCAAAGCCATATGGGTAGAGCTCAGGAATAGGAAGAGTGCAATCACTTTGATAGGATTGTACAACAAGCTTCCCAATAGCCTGTGAGTGATAGAGGAACAGATATGTGGACAGATTATGGAAAAATGTAAAAACAGCAGGGTCGTTGTGGTGGGTGATTTTAACTTCCTCTATATTGATTGGGACTTCCTTCACCAAGTGTCTTGGGTGAGGGTTAGTTGTGACCAGGACAGTTTTTTGAAATAATATGTAAACAGTCTAACTGGGGAAGGGGCCCAAGCAGATGATCAAAGTTTCAGAGGGGGAACCATTATGGGACCAAAAGTTCCATAATTTAAAGTCACTTATGACTGAGACTAAGAGTAGTCCTTAGGTAAAAGCCTTAAATTGGGGGAATGCCAGCTACTACAGTATTAGGCAGGAGCTGGAGAATGCAGATCGGGGGCAGCTGTTTGAGGGTAAATCTACATCTGGCATGTGGGAATCCTTTAGAGATCAATAGGTTAGAGTTCAGGATCACCGTATTCCTGTGAAAGTGAAAGATAAGGATGGCAAGATTTGGGAATCCTGGATGACAAGAGAAATTAAGAACTCAGTCAAAAGGAAAAAGCTGGCGCAGTAATTTTAGGAAACTGAGGACAGACAGAGCCCTCGAAGAATACAAAGGTAGCAAGATCTCAAACAAGGAATTGGGAGGGCGAAAAGGGGCCATGAAATGTCTTTGGCGAATAGGATTAAGAAAAATCCAAGGTGTTTTATACAAATGTAAGGAGCAGAAAGATATCATGGGAAAGGGGAGGTCCACCCAAGGACAAAGGAGGGAAATTATGTGTGGAGCAGGAGAGAATGGGTGAGGTCCTTAACAGATACTTTAACAAGGACTTCAGTAAGGCGTTCGTTAAGGTTCCCCATGGGAGACTGGTTAACAAGGTTAGATCTCATGGAATCTCACCAGGAAGAACTAGCCATTTGGATACAGAACTGACTCAAAGGTAGAAGACAGAGGGTGGTGGTGGTGGAGGTTTGTTTTTCAGACTGGAAGCCTGTGGCCAGTGGTGTGTCACAAGGATCGGTGCTGGGTCCTCTACTTTTCATCATTTATGTAAATGATTTGGATGTGAATATAGGAGGTATAGTTAGTACTTTTGTAGACAGCACCAAAATTGTAGGTACAGTGGACAGCGAAGAAGGTTACCTCAGAGTACAACGGGATCTTGATCAGATGGGCCGATGGGCTGAGGAGTGGCAGGTGGAAATTAAATCAGATAAATACGAGCAATTGCATTTTGGGAAAGCATATCTTAGCAGGACGTATACACTTAATGGTAAGGTCCTAGGGAATGTTGCTTAACAAAGAGACCTTAGAGTGCAGGTTCGTAGCTCCTTGAAAGTAGAGTCGCAGGTAGATAGGATAGTGAAGAAGGCATTTGCTATGCTTTCCTTTATTGGTCAGAGTATTGAGTATAGGAGTTGGGAGGTCATGTTGCGGCTATGCAGGACCTTGGCTCGTTCACTTTTGGAATATTGCATGCAATTCTAGTCTCCTTCCTCTCGGAAGGATATTGTGAAACTTGAAAGGGTTCAGAAAAGATTTATAAGAGTGTTGCCAGGGTTGGAGGCTTTGAGGTATAGGGAGAAGCTGAATAGGCTGGGGCTGTTTTCCCTGGAGTATCGGACGCTGAGGGGGTGAGAGGTTTATAAAATCACGAGGGGCATGGATAGGATAAATAGACAAGTTCTTTTGCCTAGAGTGGGGGAGTCCAGAGCTAGAGGGTGTAGGTTTAGGGTGAGAGGGGAAAGATTTAAATAGGGACCTAAGAGACAGCTTTTTCACGCAGAGGATGGTGCATGTACGGAATGAGCTGCCAGAGGAAGTGGTGGAGGCTAGTACAATTGCAACATTTAAAACGCATCTGTATGAGTATAGGAATAGAAAAGGTTTGAAGGAACATGGGCCAGGTGCTAGTTTGGAGGGATATGGGCCGGGTGCTGGCAAGTGAGACTAGATTATGTTGGGATATCTGGTTGGCATGGACCGAAGGGTCTGTTTCTACGCTGTATATCTCTATGAGTCTGTGACTCTATATGGTTTGTCACCTCTGCCAAAAACACAATCACATTACTGAGACATGATTTCCCATGCACAAAGCCATGTTGACTATTCCTTAATCAGTCCTTGCCTTTCCAAATGTGTGTAAATCCTGTCCCTCAGAATTCCCTCCAAAAGCTTACCCACCACAGACATCAGGCTCACTGATCAATAGTTCCCTGGCTTTTCCTTCCCACCTTTCTTAATCAATGGTGTTTTATTAGCCACCCTCCAATCCTCTGGCACCTCACCTGTGGCTGTCACTGATAAAATTATCTCAGCAAGGGGACCAGCAATCTCTTCCCTGGCTTCCCACAAAGTTCTAGATATACCTGATCAGGCCCTGGGAATTTATCTGTCTTTATGCATTTTAAGATCTCCAGCATTTCCTCTTCTATAATATGGACACCTTCCTCGACATCTCTATTTATGTCCTCAAGTTCCCTAGCTTCCATGTCCTTCTCCACGGAAAATACTGACGCAAAAGTTTTGTTTAGTTTCCCACCCATCTCCTGTGGGTTTTGCGCATAGACAGGCCTTGTTGATTTTACAGGTCCCTATTCTCTCCCTAGTTACTCTTTTGCCCCTAATGTATTTGTAGAATCTTTTTGGATTTGCCTTAATCCTATTTGCCAAAGTTTGAACGAACTTGGTTTGTTTTCACTTGAACTTTGAAGGGTGAGGGGTGACCTGATAGAAGTTTGCAAAGTCATGAGAGACATGGATAAAATAGATTGTTGTAGTCTTTTTCCCAGGGTAGAATTGTCAATTATTTGGGGATATAGGTTTAAAGTGAAAGGGGACAAGATTAAAGGAGATTTGTGAGGCAGGTGGTAAGTACCTGGAATGCACTGCCAGAGGATGTGGTAGAGGTGGCTATAACGGCAAGGTTTTGAGGCATTTTAGCATGTATATGAATAGGAAGAGAATAGAGGCATATTGACCATGTAGATGCAAAAGGTTTTCAGTTTAGAAAAGCATCATGTGTCAGTGCACTCCTGGTGGGCCGAAGGGCCTGTTCCCGTGTTTACTTTGTTCTTACCTCTGAGTCATAAGTGTGCAGTTCCCACATCAGCACCTGTGTAAAACATCTGCACTGCTACCCCAGTACAGTGCTGAGGGTGAGTCAGACATGCTGTCTTTTGAGGGAGACAATACCCCATCTCTTGGATATGGGTAAAAGAAATCCCCTGACACAATTTTGAAGAGCAGATGTTATCCCCAGAGTCCTGGCACTATTTATCCCTTAACTGATACCTTGCGAAAACAGATTAACCAGGTCAGTATCCCATTGCTGCCTGTGGGATTTGTTATGTGCAAATTGGCAATCGCATTTCCTCCATTACAAGATGGTGTTAGTGAAAAACACCACATAAATGAACATCTTACCTGGCCCAAGGGTGGCTGAAATAGAAACAATTCCACATGTGTGATTCCAAAAATGTCCTTCACCGTAACCCCACTGCATCTGCTTTTATAATTTGGCACAAACTCATTTGTGTACTTATTTCAAGGTCAGTGAAATATGGTGTTTTTTTATTGAGTTATGGGCATTGTCAACGAAACCAATTTCTGTAGTCCATTCCTAGATGTCCTTCTGAAGGATTTTTTCGAAACAGCTTTTCACAAGACATTCTAAACCTGAATGTTACCTCGTTTTCACTTTCGTGGTGTGTGACTTCAACTTGTGACTAAAGCATGGCCATCGTTCCCAGATTCCAGTTAACTTGAAGTCATAACTAGATGCACATTCGCTCCCAGTGGATCCAATCCATGTTGACTAACCATATCTCATCCATTGGTATTCACACTCCAGTATTTTGTTTCCCTCTTCAACCACATCTCCCTTTTCCCCCTTCCCTGTCTACTATTCATTACCTTATGCATTAACCTTAAAAATTCAGCATTTAGATTGGAGCAACCAGTTCCATCCCAATTTCTGGTACCTGAGTATGACCTACTGTGCGATGGGACTTGAAGGCACTCTTCTGACACACAAAATGAGAGAGTGGTGCCTAGTGTGCCTCACAGAGGCTGGGCTGACACTCCAGCTGCATGGAAGGAGAACTGCATTGTCAAAATGATGCCATGCAGGTGTTGTGTTAAACCGAGGTCAAACCTGCACTCTCAGGTGGACTGTTTTAAAAAGGATAATTGGAGATATCATCATCAAACATTACCACATTGTTTTTTGTGAAACTGATTGCACACAAATTCTGAAAATCTGACCATGTTATCGTGACCAAGATGTGAGAGTTGCACCATTTTCTTTAGTCTCGATGGTCCATGGGTAACAACATTAATTAGTCAATTGTACGCATTCTGTATATTAGATTTAGAATAAAGAGATCAGTCAACCAGTTTTCTATAGTAACCACAAATTTGTTGATTTTTTTAATAAAATGAAACTTGTTCTACAATAATGCAGAATTTGTTAATATGCACCATTTGTAAACTGCAAATGGAAATTTTACCCCTCAAAATAGTTAGCACACACATACCAGGTAAAGTAAAAAAAAACACATTCTTCTCTGCAATTATTCATTATGAGAGAAAAAGCAATTCTGGCCAGTAATTGTTAGTTCTTGACAGAAGGTGAGGAATATTCAGATGGCATTCTGGCACACATTGATCACTATTTACAGCAGTCCTGTCTGGAATCTTGACAGATACAACTTGCTCAGGAATCAGTATCAAGAAGTTTCATCATCACCCTTCAAAAGGACAGTCTAGTTTCCTGCGAAGTTCACAAAAAGGGTGCTTGAGAAACAGGAGAGAGCAGCTGAATTGCCTATGTTTCAGCACACCTCCCCAACTGAAAACCAGAACAAACACCAAATGCCTGAAAAACACTGTCCAAGCAAAACAGCCAGTCCAGGAATAGAAAGTGAGAAATTCCTGATGAAGGGCTTATGCCCGAAACGCCGATTCTCCTGCCATCAAAAACAGCCAGTCCATCAATTAGCTGAAACCATTTCAAAAAATGTCTAGTTCACAAAAGTTTTAAAGTGACTCTTCACTGATCTTCTTAGAAGAAAACACTCCAGGTATCTCCTGAGGACTTGAAATATATTATTGCTTTCCACCACAATCCTTCCTAACTATAGTTCTCAAAAAATATGAAACATGAAGCCATCTTAACAGTATATACTTGAAAGTTGCTGAATTGTCTGTAAAGTGCTTTTGGGAAATACTGAGGGATTAGTCAGGGCACTGCAGAGGGGTAGGAACCTAAGCTAACCTTTCTCTCTGCCCTCTTTCATGTATGTGCATTTCTTTCTCTCTATGTAGGTCTCTCTTGCATAGAACATAGAAAAGTACAGCACAGAACAGGCCTTTTGGCCCACGATGTTGTGCTGAGCGTTAATCCTAATGTAAAATAAAATATCTTAACCTTCGCACCCCTCAATTCACTGCTATCCATGTACATGTCCAGCAGTCACATAAATGTCCCTAATCACTCTGCTTCCACCACCACCACCATTGGCAACACATTCCATGCATTAAATGGGATGCATTGTAGGGGTTATAAATGCATCCTATCCCCTTTAACTGGTATCTGCTGCTGTGCTGACATCTGATTCTAGTGTGCATTAAACTGGATGTTTCAGGTCTATCTTGAGGTTACTTGGCAATTAGGAGAAAGTGAGGACTGCAGATGCTGGAGATCAGACCTTAAAAATGTGTTGCTGGAAAAGCGCAGCAGGTCAGGCAGCATCAAAGGAACAGGAGAATCGACGTTTCGGACATAAGCCCTTCTTCAAGAATGATTCCTGGTGAAGGGCTTATGCCCGAAACGTCGATTCTCCCGTTCCTTTGATGCTGCCTGACCTGCTGCGCTTTTCCAGCAACACATTTTTAAGTTACTTGGCAATGCTCCTTATTCCTGTCCTCTAAGAAGCAATTTAAATAAGTGGGTGAGTGGCCAAATTAATCTGGCTAGCAACCAGCTAGAGCATTATAAAGTCCTGCTTTTCATCTGTCAGTGATCTGTTTTGCACTCTCAGCAGTCAAATTTAATTTGCCCAGTGATTAGTCTAAAGCAGGACTTTTCTGAGTGTGTGCGAGTGCATGTTTGTGCACCGGCCTGTGTTGTGCCTTGTTGTGTTTTCAGCTGAAGCACTGAGGGTCCAAATGTGTTAGTGTGACCACCAAAGATCACACTTGGGGAAGGAATTTCTACTTCTCGCTTCCCTGGCTGTGGTCCCGCAGTTGCAGTTCCGAGAAGAGTCCCAGATTGTTCCAACAGCTGCCGAACACGGTGAATGAGTAACCGGGGCCACACAAAACGCCCGAGAACAGGCACTTCAAATGTCTGCACGGTCACCTTCCCCAAAGACCTTGGATTGAAACCAGACTCGGGACGGTGGGGGGGCATCGGCCTGTTTACAGTGTTTGATTGTTTGGGATGACAGTGAGGGGAGACGCGATCAGCAGCAAAGCCTTCTCATTATATTGCTGAAGATATTTTTGTGCTGCCTGCACTTTTGAAATGATTTCAAAGAAGCATTCTAGATTGCATCTTTGACACTGTTCCCAGAAACAGCCCTGTGTGTTCACAGCTGTCAAGTTAGTCCACCAAGATTTTTCTTAGATGATGACTTGGCCCATTTAAAAGAAGAAAGAATCCCTTGTTCAGTTTTCCCTTCCCTTTGCTCTCAGTGCACTGAATTCTTGTCGGTTGCAGTTCCATCGGCTCTGGAATCTTGTCCGAATGCCCCATTAATCAGCTGTGAGTGGTGACAGTCTGTTTGACTTTGGGAAGGGGGAGGAGGCCTGATGTGTTTCAGTCGTGGGGATTGGTGTAGCAGACAGGGCCAATGCAGGAGGAAGAGCTCGAGGTTTTGTCTTCCCCAATCTTACCCTCTTCCCTAGTACCATGGCATTGGAGACACAGCATCCCTAACACTTCTAGGGGAATGTAATCGAATTGTCATGGTAAAGCTGGTCAGAACTGTGGTTAGATCACATTCCGAGTACTGTGAGCAGTTCTGGTCTCCATATTAAAGGGTGTAGATGTCCGAGAGGGCACAAATGAACTTAACAGGACTAAGTGGGCACAAGTATTTGGAGAAGCAGAATGGATTGAATATCTACAACATATGAAGTGAACAGACATTTTTAAGAAGGATATTTTTAAAATAAATATATGAAAATGAAAAGGGACAGGAGGACTTTTTTAAAAAATTCATTCATGGGATATTGGTGTCACTGGCTGGACCAACATTTGATACAGGTATCAACATTCTTTCATATTGAAAGTATAGTGTTCCATTCTTCTTTAGTCAAAAATGAATGACCTTATACTTCCCAACATTGAAATCCATATGCCCCAGTTTTACCCATTCATTTAATCTGTTACTATTTCTTTGTAATGTTAATCTTCCATTCCAGGACAAAGCAGCCAGTTTAATTGGCACTAAATCCAAAAGGATTAACTCCCTCCACCATCAACACTCAGTAGCAATCTACAAAATGCACTGAAGAAATTCACCAAAGTTCCTCAGGCAGCACCTTCCAAACCCATGACCACTTCCATCTAAGAGGACAAGGGCAGCAGATACATGGGAACACCACGCCCTCCCTGCAAGTTCCCCTTCAAGCCACCCACCATCCTGACTTGGAAATACGTCACTGTTCTTTCACTGTGGCTGGGTCAAAATCCTGAAATTCCCTCCCTAAGGGGATTATTGGTCAACCCACAGCAGGTGGGCTGCAATGGTTAAGGAAGGCAGCTCTCCACCACCTGCTTAAGGGCAACTAGGGACGGGCGTTAAATGCTGGCCAATCCAGCAATACCCACATTCCACAAATGAACAAATAAAAGAAAATACAATGCCACTAAATGTAGCTTCAGCGGTACAGCAGTATATGGGGCATTCTATCTGATTTCCTAAGTTTGCTACTGTGTAATGAATAGTTAAGGCCCAATATCCCTACCCTCAGTCTCCTGTCACCCATCTAATTTCTATGCACTCCATGAGCTTCAACTTTATCTAACAGTCTCTTATGATTAAATGCCTTCTGAAATTCAATATAAACATTTCCACTGCTTCAGTTACCATTTATAAACCGTCAAGTTTGTCAAATTGGCTGTCTCTGATCATTTGGAAAATTTCAAGATTTCAAGCACTATATCCTCATGAAACACTAGTGATTTCCTGAGAATTTCAATTAGTCTAACTGGTCTATAAAACTTTATATTTTGTCTCTTAATTTTCTTAACAACAGCCCAGTGGCTTAGTGGTTAGCAGTGCTGTTTCACAGCACCAGGGACCCAGGTTCAACTCCACCATCCACCATCCTGCCCTGTCTGTCTGGGTTTCCTCCATCTCCTCTGATTTCTTCCCAAAGTCCAAAGATGTGCAAGTCAGGCCTCGCTAAATTTCCCATAGTGACCAGGGATGTGTAGGTTAGGTGGATTGGCCATGCTAAATTGCCCATAGTGACCAGGGATGTGTAGGTTAGGTGGATTGGCCATACTAAATTGCCCATAGTGACCAGGGATGTGTAGGTTAGGTGGATTGGACATGCTAAATTGTCCATAGTGACCAGGGATGTGTAGGTTAGGTGGATTGGACATGCTAAATTGTCCATAGTGACCAGGGATGTGTAGGTTAGGTGGATTGGCTATGCTAAATTGCCCATAGTGACCAGGATGTGTAGTTTAGATGGATTGGCCATACTAAATTGCCCATAGTGACCAGGGATGTGTAGGTTAGGTGGATTGGACATGCTAAATTGTCCATAGTGACCAGGGATGTGTAGGTTAGGTGGATTGGCTATGCTAAATTGCCCATAGTGACCAGGATGTGTAGGTTAGGTTGATTGGCTATGCTAAATTGCCCATAGTGACCAGGGATGTGTAGTTTAGGTGGATTGGCCATACTAAATTGCCCATAGTGACCAGGGATGTGTAGGTTAGGTTGATTGGCTATGCTAAATTGCCCATAGTGACCAGGGATGTGTAGTTTAGGTGGATTGGCCATACTAAATTGCCCATAGTGACCAGGGATGTGTAGGTTAGGTTGATTGGCTATGCTAAATTGCCCATAGTGACCAGGGATGTGTAGTTTAGGTGGATTGGCCATACTAAATTGCCCATAGTGACCAGGGATGTGTAGGTTAGGTTGATTGGCTATGCTAAATTGCCCATAGTGACCAGGGATGTGTAGTTTAGGTGGATTGGCCATACTAAATTGCCCATAGTGACCAGGGATGTGTAGTTTAGGTGGATTGGCCATGCTAAATTGCCCATAGTGACCAGGGATGTGTAGGTTAGGTTGATTGGCTATGCTAAATTGCCCATAGTGACCAGGGATGTGTAGTTTAGATGGATTGGCCATACTAAATTGCCCATAGTGACCAGGGATGTGTAGGTTAGGTTGATTGGCTATGCTAAATTGCCCATAGTGACCAGGGATGTGTAGGTTAGGTGGATTGGCCATACTAAATTGTCCATAGTGACCAGGGATGTGTAGGTTAGGTGGATTGGCCATACTAAATTGCCCATAGTGACCAGGGATGTGTAGGTTAGGTGGATTGGCCATACTAAATTGCCCATAGTGACCAGGGATGTGTAGGTAAGGTGGATTGGCCATACTAAATTGTCCATAGTGACCAGGGATGTGTAGGTTAGGTGGATTGGCCATGGGAAATGTGGGGTTAAGGGAGGCAGGTCTGGGTGTGATGCTGTTTGGAGGATTGTTGTGGACTTGATGGACTGAAAGATCTGCTTCCACGCTATAAGGATTCTATGATGTACATGAACTTCCAGTTAAAAGAAACAATTCCTGAATTGAACACACTTTGGGAAATTATAGTTAGGAATTTGTGACTACAGATAAATCCAGCCGTACACGTTTAATTCTTTTGTGCAATTATCTTGTTCATGAATGTTGCTTTGCTGTTTTTAATTTTAATTCTCTGTTCTGAGGATGTTTAGCATGTCTCCGCCACCCCAGTCCTTTAACCACCTCATAAATCATCTCATCCCTGATTTACAAGTGCAATTGCAGAGCAAACTTATTGCCCCCGAGGAAGTTGTGTCGCCATCTTGAACTGCAGTAGACCGCTTGCTTTCGACACACCACAATACTGTCAGGGAAGGAATTCCAGGAATTTGACTGTGTGACAATGAAGGAACTTGCCAGTGTATGAACGCTAGTGTGCTGTTCACAGATGATGTTTCAATGCCCGTTGTTCTTGTGCATGGTTCAGACTGCAGCATGTGTGTTACCTGATGTGCTGAAGAGCCTGTGGGTCTTTTTCAGTTACAATGAAGCCTTGATGTACCTTATCCATGCTTACCAATATAACAAAGAGCTGCTGTCCAAAGGGATTTACAGAGGGCACGATGAAGAGCTAATGTCACACTACAGGCGCGAGTGTTTACTGGTAAGTACAGTTCAAAAAGAGCAATGCATAATTAAAGAATTCTGACAGTTAGCCTCTAGACAATGACACACGAGTCAAAATGTAATGTTGCTGTTTTATTAATACGCCATGTAACTTTGGGAAACTTGGTGTCTGCTGTAAAATCTGAGAATAAGCAGCATGCTCCATGGTTCACTGTCTTTCATTCAATGGGTAGACAAAAACAATGACATTGCTTCCACAACTGCTGCTGGCAACGCATTCCATGCTCTCACAACTCTCTGTGTAAAGAACCCACCTCTGACATCCCCTTTATACCTTCCTCCAACCAGCTTAAAACTATGACCCCTCATTTTAGCCATTTCTGCCCTGGGAAATAGTCTCTAGCTATTGACTCTATCTATGCCTCTCATTATCTTGTATACCTCAATTAGGTCCCCTCTCCTCCTCCTTTTCTCCAATGCAAAAAGCCCAAGCTCAGTCAACCTCTCTTCATAAGATAAGTCCTCCAGTCCAGGCAGCATCCTGGTAAACCTCCTCTGAACCCTCTCCAAAGCATCCACATCTTTCCTATAATAGGCCGACCAGAACTGGACGCAGTATTCCAAGTGCAGTCTACCAAAGTTTTATAGAGCTGCAACAAGATCTCACGACTCTTAAACTCAATCCCCCTGTTAATGAAAGCCAAAACACTATATGCTTTCTTAACAACCCTGTCCATTTGGGTGGCCATTTTAAAGAATCTATGTACCTGCACACCAAGATCCCTCTGTTCCTTCACACCACCAAGAATCCTATCCTTAATCCTGTACTCAGCTTTCAAATTCGACCTTCCAAATGCACCACCTCGCATTTATCCAGGTTGAACTCCATCTGCGACTTCTCAGCCCATCTCTGCAACCTACAATGTCCTGCTGCAGCCTACAACAGCCCTCTATACTGTCAATGACACCTCCAATCTTTGTGTCGTCTGCAAACTTGCTGACCCATCCTTCAATCCCCTCATCCAAGTCATTAATAAAAATTACAAACAGTAGAGACCCAAGGACAGAGCCCTGTGGAACACCACTCACCACAGACTTCCAGGCAGAATATTTTCCTTCTACTACTACTTGCTGTTTTCTGTTGGCCAGCCAATTCTGTATCCAGACATCTAAGTTCCCCTGTATCCCATTCCTCCTGACCTTCTGAATGAGCCTACCATGGGGAACCTTATCAAATGCCTTGCTGAAGTCCGTATACACCACATCCACAGCTCGACCCTCATCAACTTTTCTAGTCACATCCTCAAAGAACTCGATAAGGTTTGTGAGGCATGACCTGCCCCTCTCAAAGCCGTGTTGACTGCATTTAATCAAGCCATGCTCTTCCAGATGGTCATACATCCTATCCCTCAGAATCCTTTCTAACACCTTGCAGACGACAGACATGAGACTGACTGGTCTATAATTGCCGGGGATTTCCCTATTTCCTTTCTTGAAGAGAGGAATTACATTTGCCTCTCTCCAGTCCTCAGTTACGACTCCAGTGGAGAGCGAGGATGCAAAGATCTTGCGCAAGTGGCGAAGCAATTGCATTTCTCGTTTCCCAAAGCAGCCGAGGACAAATCTGGTCCGGGCCTGGCGACTTGTTAATCTTAATGTTTGACAAAATTTTCAGCACATCAGCTTCCTCTATCTCTATCCATTCCAGCATGCACACCTGCTCTTCAAAGGTTTCATTCACTACAAAGTTCATTTCTTTCGTAAAGACAGAAGCAAAAAAACTCATTTAGGGCTTCCCCTACCTCCTCAGACTCCACACACAAGTTCCCTATATCCCTGATCGGCCTTACTCTTTCTTTGACCATTCTCTTATTCCTCACATAAGTGTAAAATGCCTTTGTGTTCTCCCTAATCCGTTCTGCCAAGCCTTCCTCGTGCCCCTTCCTGGCTCTCCTCAGACCATTTTTGAGCTCCTTCCTCGCCTGCCTGTAATCCTCTAGAGCTGAGCTTGACCCCAGCATCCTCCACCTTATGTAAGCTGCCTTCTTCCTTTTGACGAGAAGCTCCAGCGCTCTCGTCATCCAAGGTTCCTTTATCTTGCCCCTTCTTGCCTGTCTCAGAGGGACATATTTATTCATCACTCGCAACAACTGTTCCTTAAACAGTCTCCACATGTCTATAGTGCCTTTACCATGGAACAATTGCTCCCAGTCCATGCTTCCTAACTCATGTCTAATCGCATCATAGTTGCCTCTTCCCCAATGAAATATGCTCCCATTTTGCCTAATCCTCTCTTTCTCCATAGCTGTGTAGAATGTGAGGCAGTTGTGGTCACTATCACCAAGATGCTCTCCCACCACAAGATCTGATACCTGCTCCGGCTCGTTTCCGAGCACCAAGTCTAGAATGGCCTCTCCCCTCGTCGGCCTGTCAACGTACTGAGTTAGGAAACCCTCCTGAACACACCTTACAAAAACAGCTCCATTCAAAACTTCTGCTCGAAGGAGGTTCCAATCAATATTGGGAAAGTTAAAGTCACCCATTACAACAACCCTACTACGTCCACACTTTTTCAAAATCTGCCGACCTATGCTTTCTTCAATCTCCCTGCTGCTATTGGGGGGCCTGTAGTAAACCCCTAATGAGGTGACTGCTCCCTTGCAGTTTCTAATTTCCACCCATGCTGACTCGGTAGGCAGATCTTCCTTGACTGTGGAAGCTTCTGTAGCTGTGATACCCTCTCTGATTAGTAGTGCTACACCCCCTCCTCTTTTTTCCCCCCTCCCTATTCTGTTTAAATGTTCTAAACCCTGGAACATCCAGCAACCATTCCTGCCCCTGAGAAACCCATGTCTCTGTTATGGCCACAACATCATAGCACCAGGTACTGATCCATGTTCTAAATTCATCACTTTTATTCCTGATACTCCTTGTGTTAAAGCAAACACACTTTAACTGATCCCTTGGTTCCTTCCCAGGAAAATCCTTCCCTCTAGCTGGCCTACCTCTTACTATTGCCTCATCTGCATCAACTCTCACCTCCGGTATACAGCTCAGGTTCCCACCCCCCTGCCATACTAGCTTAAACCCTCTCGAACTACTCGAGCAAACCTTCCACCCAGGACATTGGTCCTCTTCCAGTTCAGATGCAACCCGTCCTTCTTGTACAGGTCCCACCTTCCCCAGAAGGCATTCCAATTATTTACATATCTGAAGCCCATCCCACCTACATTATTCCATGTACGTCCATATGTCTGTCCAATGACGACTTAAATGCACTTAAACTTGGCGAATCTACTACCGTTGCAGGCAAAGCATTCCATACCCTCTCTACTCTCTGAATAAAGAACTCAGAGTTCTATGCGCCTTAACTACTCATTGCGATAGCAAGTTCAGTATTAAGCAAAAGGCAGAATTTTAAAGGTGTACATGAATAGAGGGAGCTGGGAACATGTGTGTAAAAATCATTAAAGGGGGAAGGATACATTGAGAACATAGGTTTTACGAGATCCTGTATATTAAAGATTAAGGTAAAGAGTAGAAAAGCAAGGAAGGAATGATGAGCTTTTGCAAAACCTTGGATTTACCTCATCTGGATTATTGTGATCTGTTCTGAGCAGCCTGTTGTGGATTTAGAAACCTGCAATTGAATCTTCTTTTGTCCTTTTCTAGTGTAAGGAGAATAACACCAACTTCTCCAGTCTATTTATGTAACTATGACCCTTTATTTCATGGACCCTTCAAATTTTATTATGTTTTATGGTAACATGTAAGACCCGGGGGGATTTGAGAGATATAATGTTCGTCCAAAGGGTGTTGAGACTCTGGAATAGAGAGTAACTTGAGTGGAAACTTGACCACTTGCTGAGCGCTTCAGAGACCATCTCTGGGACACCCGCACCAAACAACCCCACTGTCCTGGGTCCAAATACTTCAGCTCCCCCTCCCACTCCTCCAACGACATGCAGGTCGTGGGCCTCCTCCATCGCCACACCCCAACCACCCGAAGCCTGGAGGAAATACACCTCATCTTCTGCCTTTGGGCCCTCCAACCACACAGCATCAATGTGGATTTCACGAGTTTCCTCATTTTCCCCTCCCCCCACCTTATTCCAGTTCCAACCTTCCAACTCAGCACTGCCCTCATGACCTGTCCTACCTGTCCATTTTCCTTCCCATCTATCCGCTCCACCCTCCTCTCCAACCTATCACCGTTACCCACACCTTCATCTACATATCTCACACTCAACCACCTTCCCCCCCCCAGTCCCAACCCTCCTCCTTACCCCCTTGGCTCACAAGCCCCACTCCTGATGAAGGGCTCTTGCCCGAAATGTTGATTCACCTGCTCCTCAGATGCTGTGCTTTTCCAGCACCACGCTCTCGAACCTTTAAAACATTATGAGCACTTGAAATGTTATAATATTCAAGGCAATGGGCCCGGCTGTGGAAAGTGAGATTTGTGTAGATGGATCAGTGTAGAAAGGTCAGCACAGACTCAATGGGCTAAAGCCCTGCTCTGTATTGTATGACTCTGTCTATTTGACATATTCCTTTGCTGTGCTGTGGTAGAAATTGAACGAGCATGCCGCGGCTCTCTTTGAGTCTGGAGATGACCAGGACGTAGAGGAAGGACTCACCACCATGAATGAGTTGGTCGTTCCCTGTCTGCCGCTGTTATTGGTGGATGAAATGGAAGAGAAAGACATTGTGGCTGTAGAAGACATGAGGAACCGATGGTGTTCATACTTGGGGCAAGAAATGGAACGTAAGTTTTTCTTCATTCGTGCATGGAATACAGGCAACACTGGCTAGGCCAGCATTTATGGCTCATCTCTAATTGCATTGCATTGGATTTGGAATCACATGTCAGCCAGATCAGGTAAATTAGGCAGATGTCCTTTCTTAAAGGATGTTAATTGGTCTTCTATGACAATGATTGCCATTAGACTTGTTTGTATTCCAGATTTCTGTTGAATTGAAATTTCACCATCTGCCATGATGGGCTTAGAATGCCTGTCCCCAGAGCATTTGTTTGAGATTTTGGAATGCTAACCCAGTAACATTGCCACCATGCCTTCACCTCCACAAGGATTGTTGAATGACCATTGAGCTATCTAGATGTGAAGATTGCCGCAAAGAGAAATGCAAGAGGTTCAGAAGTAGACTGAAACATATTGAGCTAGATTTTTAAAAACTTCTTAAATTGAAGCAAGTTATAATTGTTAATTATCATTATAACGAACCTTTTTTTATGTTTGAACAGGAGTATTTCAATTTATTTTGAAGGGATGGTTATAGATTGACACAGTCTTATTTCTCATGTTGAAAATATCTAGAACAAAGGAGCACAGATGTAAGACCAAATATAGGAGATGTGCAAGAGCATCCTTGTTTCAACAGCAGGTTGTGAGGCTATGGAACACAAAAGGACAATTAGCGATTGAAGCAGAGAGCTTGTCAACATGTAAGAAAGATTGAAGGAAAAAAGAAACTCAAGAAATAAAGAAACAATGTACCAGGACTACTTTTGCAGAAAGATGAACAGCATTGTAGACTGGTTGGGCTGAACACCCTCACCATTCTTGGCAATAGGTGAAGAATAGTGTGAATAATCAATACAGGAAACCACAGTTGGTTGTCACTTTTATGAATTATTCATAATCTGGAGTCAATGTCAAAGTGTTCGGGTTTACGACCAGCGGAAAGGAAAGCTGGTTTGTACAAATTCACAGGGCCTTAGGGATGTTGCAAAATGATGTCAAGTTACTTTGGAGACAACAGCGAAGGCAGGTACTCGTTAACTGGAGTAGGTACTCGTTAACTGTAGCACACTAGATGGAAACTTTGGTTTTATACTTCAAAGCATAGAATTTAGAGAAATAGGTGTTAGCATTGGACTCATATTAGGGTCTGCTTAAACTGTGGTTGGCGCATTTTTGCACAGGCTATCGATTAGCTCAGTTGCCTGAATGGCTGATTTGTGATGCAGTGTGATGTCACCAGCACAGGTCCGAATTCTGTATAGGCTGAGGTCACCATGAAGACCCACCTTCTCAACCTCACACTTTACCTGAGTTATGGTAACTCGCTGGTTAATCTCACTACCAGTCTACTCTTTCTAATGAGGGAGCAGTCCTATCATCTTCTGGAATTCTGGTTTTCCTTTCTGAGGATACAAAAATAGTAAAAAAAAAAGACGCAGTCAACATTCGGTACACCTGACTTTACTCAAGGCATTACAAATATCTGTGGTTAGTGCTGCTGCCTCACAGCACGATGGTCTTGGGTTTGATTCCAGCCTCCACACTGTCGGTGTGGAGTTTCCACATTATCCCCATGTCTGCGTGGGTTTCCTCCAGATGCTCTGGTTTCCTCCCACCATCCAAAGATGTACAGTTTAGCGAATTGACCGTGCTGAATTACCCTGTGGTATCCAGGAATATGCAGGGTAGGCGAGTTAGCCATGCAAAATATGGGGTTATGGGAATAGGGTGGGTGAGGGATGGGTGGGATACTCTTTGGAGGTTTGGTGCAGACTCAATGGATTGAATAACTTGTATCTGCACTATAAGGATTCTATGAACATTTTTCTCCAACTGCTGTCTAAGGGTATTTTATTGAACATAAAAATAAATACTTAATTCAACACACAGATCAGAGTGGGATCTGTTATGGACAGTCTGTGGAAGACTCAATAGGAAGAATGAGTGGAGTCACTTATTTATTGGAAGATGCAAGTCTAGCTAAGGTAAAGGAATGAAGGGCTTTCAGAGGACAATATATTGGTATGGATCAGACCAAACTCCCTCAAAATATATTAAGGGGATAGCTTAACCTTTTCTTATTTTAAAGATAACTGTAAAGTGTTGTGTTCCAGATGTTATTTGATTGGCTAAACTACTCAACATTAAGCACAACATACTTTATTCATGCACTATAACTAAAATACAACAAAAGAAAGAAGAAATTGGACTAACTTAACTCTTGGCGAATTTACAGAATAATAGATTATTTTACGACTGAACAGGAAGTGTTCCCATATAGTAACATCCCACAAAAACACTCTAGGAAAAAAGCAAGTTAAAAAAAATCGATTACCTCACAGGCAATTCTCCAGTCCAGGCGGAAAGCCATCGAGAAGAATCTGAGAGAGAGTAGCAGGGAGAGATGTCCCATAGCTTCCAAACCCACCTTCAACACCCCAACAACTGAAAATCTAAAAACCAAAAAATCCTGGTTCTGTGAGAGATTTTACCACACCCATTCAGCCTGCTTCTATTGTTCCAACTTTTAAAAAAAGCCACGGCCTGAGAAGCTGTTTACTCTAGTGTGTCTGCATGGACTGCTCAACACCTCTACGTCTCTTCAAAAAAGAGGACAAAATGCACCTCTTAAACCCATAGTATCATTTCAATATTAATCATTAAAAGTTGCACCACCTGCTAGCAAGGCCTGAAAGAAAGCAAACCAAATACTCGGCTTTCTTTTGGAGGGGTATAATTGTAAAGAAGGGAAGTTGGATCGATTCTGTATTGAACCTTAATTATACCACTTAGCATACTGCCTATAGTTCTGGTTGCCATATTATGAAAAGAACATAGAAGCACTGAAGAGGGTGCAGAGAAATTTACAAGGATAATGCCAGAATTGCATGGTTATATAAATCAGGAAAGGATTGACAGGGTGGATGGCTCCTCTCTTGGGAAAAAGGCAGCTGAGGGCGGACCTACTAGATTCCTTTAAAATGATGAAGTGTTTAGACAGGGTGGATACAGAGAAAATTCCACTTGTGGGAAAGAGGCCATCAATACAAGATAGTCACCAAATTCAGAAGAAACTTCTTTACTGAGTGTGGTGAGAGTATGGACGTCCCTATCACAGGGAGTGGCTGAAGGAAGCATATAAACATGTTTCAGTGAAAGCTAAACAAATACGTGGTGAAAGTAGGAATAGAGGATGGCTGTGATAGATTTAAACAAGAAAAAAGCAGAGTATTAACATTAGTATGAACTAGATGGGCCAAGTGGCCTAATTCTGTGCCATATATCCCATGTAATCTGTATCTCCTACATGACCTAATTAGCAAATACATTACAAATAATATGTGTGAATGTCAAATTTTCTTTCTATAGTTAGTGGTTAGTAAAGTTGCAATATAAGGAAGAGTATATTTTTAATGAGATGATAGTGATGGGAGGATTGCAGAAGATGAAAAGAAGGTTTTTTTTTAAAAAGTTGGGGGAGACTCAAATTCAAGTGTTTAAAGCAAAATGGGAATTTGATGAATGAGTAGCCAACTGTTTCATTAGGAAGTGGGTTAGAAGCCATGGGTCAAAATTTAAACTAATTGTTGAAGGAATTAGAAGGGAAATGAAAATATTTCCCACCCAAAAGGTTGTTAAGATCTGAAAGAATAAAAGAATCAGACTTAGGACTTTCAGAAAAGCATTTGGACGTGCATTTTAAGAAATCTAGTTAATAATGACAGAACTACATGAGGTTGTTCCTGCATTGTGACACATGAAGTGTGAATTTTATAGCTCTTTAAATTTTTGAGTATTTAAAAATTTCTCCCAGCAACAAAACTTTAGCTTAAATGATTTGGGGTGGCACGGTTCCTCAGTCGTTAGCACTGCTGCCTCACAGTGCCAGTGACATGGGTTCAATTCCAACCCCAAGCGACTGTCCGTGTGGAGCTTGCACATTCTCCCCGTGTCGGTGTGGGTTTCCAACTGGTGCTCCCGTTTCCTGCCACAGTCAAAAGATGTGTAGGTCAGGTAAGTTGGCCACGTCCATAGTGTTAGATGCATTAGTCAGAGGGAAAATGGGTCTGGGTGGTTTACTCTTCAGAGGATCGGTATGAATTTGTGGGGCTGAAGGATCTGTTTCCACACTGTGGGGAATCTAATCTAATAAAAGAAATCAAAGGTTAGTTTATTACACAACTATTTATGAAAGGTGCTAAGTAAAAAAAAATGGAAAACTAGTTGCAGAAATACAGTTTCCAAGATTAAGTTAGATATGGATAAATGCAAAGATGAGGTTAAGACCAGTCTAGTACTTTTACTTGCTTGAAGATTTTTCTTTCCAGGGTGAAGGGATTGAAAACTTGAAATCAGATTCTGTAGCTATAATGGCTTTAGGAATTGAATGTTGGAGGTTGCTTGTACAAGACTTCCTGATGCTCACTGTAGTAACAGCATTTGCAGATTGCAGAACTGTAGCTGGTTTCTGAAAGCCCTTTCCTCAAACTCTCTTTTACCTCGAGCTCTCACTATGCTATTGTTTGAGTCTTTCTTGATGGTCTAATTAAAATGATGTCTCAGCCCATTTTGGATGGATCAAACCTTAAACTGGCAGCTAACCTAAAACTTCTATACTTCCACATTAGGAAGTATGTCATACTTCCATATTAGGAATTTGCCGAGGTAGGAAGAAGCCATCTATACCCTCAGAAGACATTGCAAATGAGATTCCGTTTGCCTTTGCTGAAATGTGCATTGAATTTCTCTGATTACTATGTGCTGTGTCATAGAGGCGAAGAGAAAGATCGAGCCTTATAGTTTTACTGTAATGAATCTATTTTCTTCTCTCTGCTCTGCCACAAAAGCTGTTGCCTGAAATACAGCTCCTTTGTGTATTCCAATGTCTAACTGCATTGGTTTTCCCAAACTGGATAATCTGCAGGGAACTTCCATCCCAATCTGTGAAATTTCCAGAAAGGTATAAATCAAACCTTAAATGGCTGGTTAATTTAAGTTCATATTTGATGCTATTTAGTGATGGTTTCACAAACTGCTGCAGTTTGTAGTCAATGCTTGCTGCAACCATCTTTAATCAATGTTTGCACCTCTTTTAAAAACATTTTACAATCCATGAAAAGCCTCAGGTATGAAAAATCAGATAGCAGTTGAAAATTGATAGTCCATTTTTAGCACTATCCTAACAGTGTTTTGAAATAGAAAGCTTTCCTAACCAGTTATGAATTATCTACGATTAAAATAGTTGAGATTCTCAATGGATTGTAAAGATTCGAGAACACTTCTCACAAAGGAAGCCATAAAGGCCAACAGCATTATTTTATTTTCTGTTTTTAAAATATTACTAAATTTTTATATATTAAAGCAAATCTTGCCCTTGGCTGCAATTATGGGCAAGTTCATTGCCCAGACATTGTGATGTTTGTGAGGCATGCTATTTACTGCTGACTGATCTGCTATTTGCAAGTAATCAGAAGTATAAGTCATAGATAATAAAATCTTCAGTCTGTAGGAAGACAGAGAAGGCAAAATTAATCTCAGTAATCTCAAGGTGCGAAGGTCATAGGATTGTTATATGTGTTGCAGAGCAGTGAGTGTAAACTGCACTCAGATGATGATAAATAGCAAAGGATATGGAGCTGAAAGAGGGAAGGGGTCCTTCCCTCAAGTATTTAACATAGAAGTGAACAATTATAAATATTACTGAAAGATTCTGACAGGAGGAAGTGGTCTAAACCCACTCATGGGAATCATGATTAGATTAGGTTACTTACAGCGTGGAAAAAGGTCATGCGGCCCAACAAGTCCACACCGACCCTTCGAAGAGCAACCCACCCGGACCCATTCCCCTACATTTACCCCTTCACCTAACACTACAGGCAATTTAGCACAGCCACTTCACCTAACCTGCACATCTTTGGACTGTGGAGGCAACTGGAGCACCCGGAGGAAACCCACGCAGACACTGGGAGAATGTGCAAACTCCACACGGTTGCCTGAGGCAGGAATTGAACCCAGGTCTATGGCACTGTGAGGCAGCAGTGCCAACCACTGTGCCACCGTGCCGCCCATGATCAAATGTAATCAACTGATGAAGTGGTTAGTATGCAGGGAAAACCAAAGTGACCAGAGATATTTACACGTCCTGGTTAAAGCCAGACATTCTGATCTTATTTTGAAATAAATACTTTGTTGCTAATGATTAAGAGAGAGACTTGTATTTCTCTCGTATCTATCACATGTTGAGAATTCCCAACTTATTTGACGACCAGTAAAGAACTTTTTAAATGTGGTTAGTATAGAAAACACAGGACCTTTTCACAAATGGCTGCATTTCTTCTAGTGATATTAATTGACATGTATGATAAGGTTGGCCACTTTTGAGAATCTTCTGCTTAGGAAAGGAGCACTTGATTTGGAGAACCTAAAACAAAATGGATTCTTGGGTTCAGATTGCTATCCAATAATGGGTGGCCTGTTGGCTCATTGATTAGCACTGCTGCCTCACAGCACCAGGGGCCTGGGTTCGATTCCACCCTTGGCAACTGTCTGTGTGGAGTTTGTGCATTCTCCAAGTGTCTGCGTGGGGTTCTTCCCACAGTCCAGAGATGTACAAGTTAGGTGGATTGGCCATGCTAAATTGCCTGTAGTGTCCAGGGACGTGCAGGCTGGGCAGTTTAGCCATGGGAAATATAGATTTATAGTGATAGGATAGGGGTTGGGTCTGGATAGGATGTTTCTCGGAGCGCAGTGTGGACTCGATGGGCCGAATGGCCAGCTTCCACAATGTAAGGATTCTATGATAAGGAAAGCCTGAAAACAATGGGTCTATAACTCTCTGAAGTTTAGAATCATAGGATGTTTTCTGATAGAAACAGTACGTGCCTTTACATGTCAAGATGTTTCACAGGAGCATTCTGAAACAATATATGGCTTTGAGCCATATGGAAATAAGGTCAGGCGATGAAAAGTTTAATGAAAGAGGTAAGTTTTAAGGAGTGTCTCAACAGGTGAAAGCAAGGTGAAATTGCTTATGGATCGAATTCCAGAGTTTAAGGCCTAGCTAACTGAAGGCACAGCCACTAGTGATGAAATGATTAAATTTGGGCATCTTCAAGAAGCCAGCATCAATTGAGCTCAGCTATTCCTGCGACTTGTGAGACTAGCTGAGTTTACAGAGATGTGGAGGGGCAAGGTGGTGGAGGAATTTGAGAATACGGGTGAGAATTGTAAAATTGAGGCCTTGCTCAAGCAAGAACCACGGACCTTCTAAGATCAGGTGATGGTTGAATGCGATGTGCTTGTGAGGTCATAGGCAGCAGTGTTTTGGATAAACTAAGCTTTATGGACGGAGGAATAAGGAGACCAGACACAGCAAGGTGTTGAAAGAGTTGAGTCCAGAGAGTCTGAAGGCATGAAGGCAGCAGGTAAACTCAGACATGGGCTGTGTTATGGAGGTAGAAATGGGCAGTTTTAGCAATGATGCAAAAACATGGTCAGATATTTATCTCAGGGTCAAATATCCCACTGCGTTTCCAAAAGTCTAGTTTCATCTGAGATGGTGGACAGGGAGAGGAATGGAGTCAGTAGTTAGGGACCGTGTAAAATTCTCAGTTTGACAGGGTAATAGCTGAGTGGTTGGAGAAACTAAAACTAGAGGGTCATAGAAGTAAGGCAAGGTTTCACCATTTAGGACTCAGGTGAGCAGAAATTTCTTCATGAGGAGAAAATAAATCTTGGTAATTCTCTACTCCAGAGAGTTGTGGATGGTCAGTTGTTCAGTTTATTGAAGGTTAATTGATTTTTATGAATCACTGAATATGGCATAGAACTAGAAAGCTTTTAGTCATCTGATTGAATGGCCTACAAGAGTCAAATATTCCAGCCTTGCTCCTGTTTTTTTTTTGTTAACATCTTTCTTTGGGATAGGCATGTGGATTTGTTGTGACAGCCTGAAAATTTAGAGGAAGCCTAGATTTAACAGGTCAGTCAAAACACTGTCTGCCTGGATCCAATACAAAATCGTTACAATGTAACTTAACCACAGCTATCTATTTCAGAGACCATGGCTGTGGTAATAGTGCTGGCAGTTTAGAAAGCAGGGGTAGAATGGGAGTCTCTCTCCACCCGAAGCAAATGCGCTGGGGGCAATATTGAAGTGCCAAATGAACAAAATACTGGAATCACTCAGCAGATCAGGCAGCATCTGTAGAGAGAGTTAGTGATTCAGCTCTGAGTTCTTGTCAGAGCCAGGTTAAGTTGGAAATCTTTTTTGTATTCAGTCATTCATGTCAGTGTGTTGGCTGGGCCAGCATTTATTGCCCGTCCCTAGTTGCCCTTGAGAAGGTGGTGGTGAGCTGCCTTCTTAAACTGCTGCAGTCCACCATCTGTGGATTGGCCCACAATGCCATTAGGGAGTGAATTCCAGGATTTTGACCCAATGACACTGAAGGAACAGCGATATGTTTCCAAGTCAGGATGGTGAGTGTCTGGGAGGGGAACTTGCAGACCATGGTGTTCCCATGTATCTGCTGCTGTTGTCCTTCTAGGTGGAAGTGGTCTTGAGTTTGGAAGGTGCTGTATAAGGATCTTCGGTGAATTTCTGCAGTGCATCTTATAGCACACCCTGCTGCTACTGAGTATTGGGCGTGAAGGGAGTGGAAGTTGTGGATGTAGTACCTTCAAGTGGGCTGCTTTGTCCTGGATGGTGTCAAGCTTCTTGAGTATTTTTGGAGCTTCATGCAACCCAAACGTGAGGAGTGTTCCATCATGCTATCTGACTTGGTAGACAGATTTTGGCAAATCAGGAGTTGAGTTACTCACTGCAAGATTGTTAGTCTCTGACCTGCTCTCATAACCAATATACGAAAGTCGGAGGAGTTGTTGAATGATACGAAAGTCGGAGGAGTTGTTGAATGATACGAAAGTCGGAGGAGTTGTTGACAGTGAGGAAGGATGTGGCAGGTTACAGCAGGATATAGAGAAGCTGCAGAGCTGGGCAGAAAGGTGGCAAATGGAATTCAATGTAGCTAAATGTGAGGTGATTCACTTTGGGAAGAATAACAAAAAGATGGGGTACTGGGCTAATGGTCGGATACTTGGTAGTGTGGATGAGCAGAGGGATCTTGGTGTCCATGTACACAGATCTCTGAAAGTTGCCACCCAGGTAAATAGTGCGGTGAGGAAGGCATATGGCGTACTGGCTTTTATTGGTAGAGGAATTGAGTTCCGGAGTCCTGAGGTCATGATGCAGTTGTATAAAACTCTGGTGCGGCCGCATCTGGAATATTGTGTGCAGTTTTGGTCGCCATACTATAGAAAGGATGTGGAGGCACTGGAACGGGTGCAGAGGAGGTTTACCAGGATGTTGCCTGGTATGGAAGGAAGATCGTATGAGGATAGACTGAGACACTTGGGGCTGTTTTCACTAGAGAAAAGAAGGTTTAGGGGTGACTTGATTGAGGTGTACAAGATGATTAGGGGGTTAGATAGGGTTGACAGTGTGAACCTTTTCCCGCGTATGGAGTCGGGTATTACAAGGGGGCATAGCTTTAAATTAAGGGGGGGTAGATATAGGACTGAAGTTAGGGGTAGGTTCTTCACTCAGCGAGTCGTAAGTTCATGGAATGCCCTGCCAGCAGCAGTGGTGGACTCTCCCTCTTTATGGGCATTTAAGCGGGCATTGGATAGGTATATGGAGGATAGTGGGTTAGTATAGGTTAGGTGGGCTTGGATCGGCGCAACATCGAGGGCCAAAGGGCCTGTACTGCGCTGTATTCTTCTATGTTCTATGTTCTATGATCTATGTGGTTAGTCTATTTGATTCCCTAGTCAGTGGTAATCCCTAGGATGTTGACAGTGGTAGATTTGATGATGGTAATGCCATTGTGAATGTCAAGGGACAATGGTTAGAATCTCTCATTGGTCATAGTTGTGGGCGGCACGGTGGCACAGTGGTTAGCACTGCTGCCTCACAGCGCCAGAGACCCGGGTTCAATTCCCGCCTCAGGCGACTGACTGTGTGGAGTTTGCACGTTCTCCCCGTGTCTGCGTGGAGTTCCTCCGGGTGCTCCGGTTTCCTCTCACAGTCCAAAGATGTGCAGGTCAGGAGAATTGGCCATGCTAAATTGTCCGCACTGTTAGGTAAGGGGTAAATGTAGGGGTATGGGTGGGTTGCGCTTCGGCGGGTCAGTGTGGACTTGTTGGGCCGAAGGGCCTGTTTCCACACTGTAATGTAATCTAAATCTAATAGTCTGGCATTTGCGAAGCGCAAATATTACTTGTCACTTGTCAACCCAAGCCTGGACTTTATTGCATTTGTCTGTGTACTGCTCCTGTATCTGAAGAGTTGCGAATGGTGCTGAACATTGTGCACATATAGGCGAAGCAGCTTGGAATGTCTGACCATGTTATGTATGCTCTATAAGTGCACAATGTTGTTATTGAAAAGTGCACAAGCATCAGATTTGGGTTTTAGGATTGGTATTGAGCAGGCCTGCAGTGGTGCTGCTCACCTGAGTCCTTCAGGGTGAGCCTCTGGATGGGGAGCAAACAGAATGGGAAGCCGTGTCATATTTTGTCAAAAAATGAATAACCCTTTCCCTTTCTCATTCCCCTTTCACAGCCAACCTGCAAGAGAAGCTGACAGACTTCCTGCCAAAACTGCTGGATTGCTCGACTGAGATCAAAGCTTTCCGTGAGCCACCGAAGCTCCCTTCCTTCTCCACGCACGAACTTTGTGAGCGCTTTGCTCGTGTGATGGCGTCTCTCAGTCGAACCCCCGCAGACGGCAGATGAAAAGAAACACAGAGTATCTTTTTCTTCTCTCTTTTTTCGGGGAGCACGTTACAACCAACAAGGACTTCTTTCATTTAAGTCTTTTTTGTTCTTTCCGTTCTGAGATATAACCCTCACCTTCCCGTCACAGAGTTTGCTTGCTGCTGCTGCTATAGATTTTACCCATTTTTAAAAAAATAAAATAAAAAATTAACTTAACTGCAACCAAGGCGTCTATTACCATGAATGAACTTTTAAACGGCAAGACTGACAGTGGACACAGCTCAGTGTGCATGATGCTTTGGACCTGGTCGGAGGAAATGGTGACGTTGGAGGAGCGAGAGAGGAAAAAAAAGAGACTGATGTTTAAATTAAGAATTTGGAACGTTTTGAGGCAAGAGATACCCCTCTTTATCTTTTGCATCCCTGCTCCTGCCACCAGGTTTCTGTAAGTCTGTTAACTCGCCACGCTATCAACTTTTATTTTAGAAAAAAGAACCTCAGTTCCAGCTGATGAATTTTATTCTTTCCCCATTACTCTTAATGACAGCCAATAATATTTGGAGGTGTGGGTGCCGACTTTCCCAGCATTCCCTCTACCCCCCAAACCCCTCTGTTCCCCCCTGAAAATGACGTCATGAGGCTTGTTAAGGAACTGAAAGAATAAAGTTTTATTTATGGCTATTTTTTGATGTAATGACAAAACTTCTGATGTTCTCTGTGTGTTTTTTTTATAAAAATATCTCTGTTGCTTTGATAGTCAAGTGTGAGAAGTAAGTGTTGTCAACCCTTTCAGAATGGCCCTTCCGTCTCAGGGATTGAAGGTTAATTTCCAGAATACTTCTCCAAGGAAGAAAAGTCAAGGGAAACGTCTGTTAAATTAAATTCTGCTTCTTGTTTTTCCTCCTGCTTTTCGTGAGCACTTTAT
Source organism: Chiloscyllium plagiosum (assembly GCF_037043375.1). Classification (NCBI taxonomy): domain Eukaryota; kingdom Metazoa; phylum Chordata; class Chondrichthyes; order Orectolobiformes; family Hemiscylliidae; genus Chiloscyllium; species Chiloscyllium plagiosum. Next base: position 12,850,259 of record NW_028270150.1, read on the forward strand.
TGATTAAGCTGGAGAGGGAATGCTATCACCCCCTCCTGTGGAAAAAGGCCAGGGTGATCAGATGAAGGTCTTCAAGGTTAAGAAGAAAGTCAATATAATACACATAGAGAAGCGCAGGAGGCCAGAATAAGAGGCCATCAATAAAGTACAGTCACTACTAAGTCCATAAAGTGATTAAGGAGAAGCTTCTTTTCCCAGAGATTACTAGGATGTTATTGAAGCAAAGTAACATAGATACATTAGGGGGCAGCTTGTTAAGTACATAAGGACGAGAGGGACAGGCTAGTGTGAGGTAATGTTGAGATTTGTGTGAAGCACCGGGCTGAATGATCTGGTGATCAATTCTGTGTAGCCATCTGGATGAATCCATTTGAATAACAGACTGTTCTGCCCCTCCAGCCTATGGGGAAAGACAGTGTACTACAAGGATAGGCCGGTGGGAGAGCTAGAAAGCATCCTTTCCCCTTAGCCACAGGTGTGCACAGCAGCCGTTTATTATTAATTTACAGAGAAGAAATTCTTCCTCATCTCCTGTTTAAATGTGTCACCTATCATCTGAAACCATGCCCGCTAGATGTAGATTCATCAGGAGGAGAAACATTCTCCCAGCATCCACCTTTCAGGCTCCCTCAGGATCTTCGATATTTCAGTCAGATTACTTCTCATTCTTCAAAACTCCAATGGATACTAATTTAAACACTTAACCTTTTCCTCATCAGACAAACCCTGCATCCCAGCAATCAATTACATGAATATTTGTTGACATGCTTCTCATGCAAGTTTCATTTACTCCTTTTCCTATCTCCCCTCCCCCACGCAGCTGCCATTTCCCCATCCTCGTCCATCACCCTAACATTATCTACACCTCCATCTCCTCTTCCATCATTCACCATCACCTCCATCTCCCTAACACCGTCATCTCCTCCTCTGTCACCCCAACATCACCTGCTCCTCTATCACCTCAACATCATCTCCCCCTCCATCACCCCGACATCATCTCCCCCAACATCATCTCCCCCAACATCATTTCTCCATCCCCCAACAACATCTCCTCCTCCATCACCTCGACATCATCACCCCCTGCATTACCCCAACATCATCTCCATCACCCCAACATCATCTCCATCACCCCAACATCATCACTTCCTCCTCTATTATCTGCTTCCCCCTCTGTCATCACCACATCCTCCATCTCCTCCTCTGTCACCACCACCTTCTCCAACACTGCCTCCTCCATTATCACCTTCACCTCTTCCAATATCGCCTACTCTTCCTCCATCATCACTACTGCCTTCACCATCTCTCTTGGAATCAGATAATGTTGCTTATTACATGTCCACTCTCTCCTCAACAGATGGCAAGACGGTTTCAATCTCTGCTCGCCTACTGTCTTTGATGTTACCACAACCTTCAGTGAAACTTTATGCACGATTCCTGGTTTTGTTCTTTCTCATCTCTCCACACATCCATCCCAGCATCCCTCTTTCATTAATATCCAGTAGGTATTCCTTCCTTCCTTGATATCCAAGTTTCTAGACTAGCTAATGTGGTAGGCCTCACAAGTATCTTTTCGGTTTTAGTGATACTTCTGTATCGCAACACACACTGCTGCACCAGCTTCCACTGTATACAACTACTGCCAATCTGTTGCTTAATTATCTTTTCAATGCTTTCATCATCTGACACCACTGAACTCACTTTCTCCAAGTCTTCACTTATAAACTTTACAGCTTCACTCTAATCCTGTTTCTAGATCAAACTGATAGTCTAGAAATGGAGTATTTGATATACTGATCTCATAACCCTGACATAAAATGCTTTTCTGCAGATTTTCAAGTTCTCATATCATCTGCAATTGATATCTCAATGTCATTTGCAAATGTCATTGACTGTGTCCTTTACCATCACACTCACTCATTTAGAACATCCACAATGGTTAGAAAGAGAAGGGGTATCTGTGCTGCTCTTTGATGTAATCTGACTCTGGCTCAAAGCCCTTACTCTTCACCACACTTCCTCTTATTCTGTAATAGTTGGATATATTTCTTAGGAACGGCACAAGTTTGAGCACATCTCCAAACTTCTTTAGTGATCCATTCAATAACCTGCTCAAATGCAAATATCTTTCTCCTTAAGTAACCAGATCGAGACTATATGTAATCCTTTGTCTTGTCTAACTGGGACTTGTAATGTTGTAGCAAGGCTGATCCACTTTATACTTCATCCACCTTGTAATAAAGATCACTATTCTATTTGCCTTCCCAATTACTTGCTTTACTTGCGCATTAACTAAAAGAAAAGATTCTGGGTAATCCAAGATGGAGGACGGGAAAAAATTATGGCTGTAACAGCTGCTCCTTTTTAGATGTATTTTAGGTGTTGGAGGTGTTTTCCTCAAATTCCAGGAGCAGCAATTATTGTTTTATATGCTGTTGCATAGTTTTGGAACTTTGGAGAAAAAGGAAGTCAAAACAACAGCAGTTTTAAAAGGGAGAAGGGCAGATAAAGGCAGCACATGGTGAGGTCAATGCAAGAGAGAGAGAGTTAGAGAAAGAAACCCACACTCCTAACTGACACAGCAGTGAACCTGCACAATTACTGCCTTTGCTGTTGAATTCAGGTATCGCTGGACATCGGAGTGCATCTGGGAAAATTAACAAACAGTGAAATTCACAACTAATCTTGGAGGAACCTGTTTGGGAGAGATCACAGCACAGAAACAGATAAGTGAATATTATAAATGTGGCCTTACAGTAAGCCTGCAGTAGTGAGTAGAGTGGGTTCTTTCTTGATTATATGTTTTATTGAGATATGTCTCTTGATTAAACTTTAAAATATAAGCCATAAGTATTCATTTAACCTGGGGCAGTGTTTTGTAGAGGAATAATTTCTGGTGTGCAGATTGAAAGAAGCAAAAATGGCCTTTGGTAGAGTGATATGCTCATCTTGTCAGATGTGGAAGTTTAGGAAGCGTTTAGGTGTTACTGAGGATTATATCTGCAATAAATACTATTGGTTGTGAATTCTTTCAGATCGAATGGATCAATTGGAGAGACAGTTAGAGGCAATGGAGGAATTTACAAGAGCAAGGAGATCCGATGGGTGACAATTATAGGAAGGGGGGAAAGTCTCAGTTACAGTCACATAGATAAGTTAACCCCAGGAAAGGTAAGAGAGGTAGGCAGGTAGTGCAGGAGTCTTCTGTGGCTATCCCCATTTCAAACAGGTATGCTATTTTGGAAAATGTAAGGGGTGTTGGATTCTCAGGGGAACGTAGCACAAACAGCCAAGTTTCTGGTATTGAGACTGGCTGTAATGCAATGAGGGGTACGTCGGGTTTCAAGAGATCAATTGTGTTATGGGACTCTCTAGTCCGAGGTACAGACAGACGTTTCTGTGGCCAGCAGCAAAAATTCAAAATGGTGTGTTGCTTCCCTGGTGCCAGGATCAAGGATGTCTCAGAGAGGGTGCAGAATGTTCTCACGGGGAAGAGGGGCCAGCAGGAGGTCATTGTATATTATTGGAACCAACGACATAGAAAGGGAAAAGGTTGAGATTCTGAAGGGAGATTACAGAGAGTTAGGCAGGAATTTAAAAAGGAGGTCCTCGAGGGTAGTAATATCTAAATTACTCCCGGTGCTATGAGCTAGTGAGGGCAGGAATAGGAGGATAGAACAGATGAATGCATGGCTGAGGAGCTAGTATTTGGGAAAAGGATTCACATTTTTGGATCATTGGAAGCTCTTTTGGGGTAGAAGTGACCTGTACACAAAGGACGGTTTGCACCTAAATTGGAAGAGGACTAATATACTGGCAGGGAGATTTGCTAGAGCTCCTCGGGCGGATTTCAACTAGTAAACGGTCAGGGGTGGGGGGAACAAGGTAGGACTGATAAATTAACTGCATTTATTTCAATGCAAGAGGCCTAACAGGGAAGGCAGATGAACTCAGGGCATGGTTAGGAACATGGGACTTGGATATCATAGCAATTGCAGAAACATGGCTCAGGAATGAGAACTTAATGTTCCAGGATACAAATGCTACAGGAAGGATAGAAAGGGAGGTAAGAGAGGAAGGGGTAGTGTTTTTGATAAGGGATTACAGCTGTACTGAGGGAGGATATTCCCAGAAATACATCCAGGGAAGTTATTTGGGTGGAACTGAGAAATATGAAAGGGATGATCACCTTATTGGGATTGCATTATAGACCCCCTAATAGTCAGAGGGAAATTGAGAAACAAATTTGTAAGGAAATCTCAGTTATCTGTAAGAATAATAGGATGGTTATGGCAGGGGATTTTAATTTTTCCAAACATAGACTGGGACTGCCATAGTGTTAAGGGTTTAGATGGAGAGAAACTTGTTAAGTGTGTACAAGAAAATTTTCTGATTCAGTATGTGGATGCACCTACTCTTGGGAAATAAGGCAGAGCAGGTGACTGAGGTGTCAGTGAGGGAGCACTTTGGGACCAGCGACCATAATTTTAGTTTTAAAATAGTGATGGAAAAGGATAGACCAGATCTAAAAGTTGATGTTCTAAATTGGACAAAGGCCAATTTTGACAGTACTAGGCAAAAACTTTCAAAAGCTGATTGGGGGCAGATGTTCGCAGGTAAAGGGAAGGTTGGAAAATGGAAAGCCTTCAGAAATGAGATAATGAGAGTCCAGAGAAAGTATATTCCTTTTAGGGTGAAAGGAAAGGCTGGTAGGTGTAGGGAATGCTGGAGGACTAAAGAAACTGAGGGTTTGATTAAGAAAAAGAAGGAAGCAGATGTCAGGTATAAACAGGATAGATCAAGTGAATCCTTAGAAGAATATAAAGGCAGTGGGAGTACACTTAAGAAAGAAATCAGGAGGGCAAAAAGGGAACATGAGATAGCTTTGGCAAATAGAGTTAAGAGAATTCCAAAGGGTTTTTACAAATACATTAAGGACAAAACATTAACTAGGGAGAGAATAGGCCCCTCAAAGATCAGCAAGGCTGCCTTTGTGTGGAGCCACAGGAGATGGGGGAGATACCAAGTGAGTATTTTGCATCAGTATTTGCGGTGGAAAAGGACATGGAAGATATAGAATGTAGGGAAATAGATGGTGGCATCTTGAAAAATGTCCATATTACTGAGGAGGAAATGCTGGATGTCTTGAAACTCATAAAAGTGGATAAATCGCCAGGACCTGATCAGGTGTACCCGAGAACTGTGGGAAGCTGGGGAAGTGATTGCTGGTGCTCTTACTGAGGTATTTGTATCATCAATAGTCACAGGTGAGGTACTGGAACACTGGAGGTTGGCAAACATGGTGCCACCGTTTAAGAAAGGTGCTAAGGATAAGCCAGGGAACTATAGCCCAGTGAGCCTGGCGTCGGTGATGGGCAAGTTGTAGGAGGGAATCCTGAGGGACAGGATGTGCATGTATTTGGAAAGGCAAGGACTGATTAGGGATAGTCAACATGACTTTGTGCGTGGGAAATCATGTCTCACAAATTTGATTGAGTTTTTTGAAAAAGTAACAAAGAGGATTGATGAGGGCAGAGCAGTAGATGTGATCTATATGCACTTCAGTAAGGTGTTCGACAAGGTTCCCCATGGAAGACTGGTTAGTAAGGTTAGATCTCATGGAATACATGGAGAATTAGCCATTTGGATACAGAACTGGCTCAAAGGTAGAAGACAGAGGGTGTTGGTGGATGGTTGTTTTTCAGACTGGAGGCCTGTGACCAGTGGATTGCGACAAGGATTGGTGCTGGGTCTGCTACTTTTCACCATTTATATAAATGATTTGAATGTGATGATGAGAGATATAGTTCGTAAGTTTGCAGATGATACCAAAATTCAAGGTGCAGTGGACAGTGAAGAAGGTTACCTCAGGTTACAACAGGATCTTGATCAGATGGGCCAACAGGCTGTGAAGTGACAGATGGAGTTTAATTTAGATAACTGCGAGGTGCTGCATTTTGGGAAAGCAAACTTTAGCAGGACTTATGCATTTAATGGTAAGGTCCTAGCTCGTGTTGCTGAACAAAGAGACCTTGGAGTGCAGGTTCATGGCTCCTTGAAAGTGGAGTTGCAGGTTAGAGTATTCAGTGCAGGAGTTAGGAGGTCATGATGCAGCTGTACAGGACATTGGATTTGAGCTATAGGGAGAGGTTGAATAGGCAAGGGCTGTTTTCCCTGGAGCGGCTGAGGGGTAACCTTATAGAGGTTTATAAAATCATGAAGGGCATGGATAGAATAAATAGACAAAGTCTTTTCCCTGGGGTGGGGTTGTCCAGAACTAGAGGGCATAGGTTTAGGTTGAGAGGGGAAAGATATAAAAGAGACCAAAGGGGCAACGTTTTCACAGAGGGTGGTACATGTATGCAATGAGCTGCCTGAGGAAGTGGTGGAAGTTGGTACAATTGCAACATTTAAAAGGCATCTGGATGGGTATATGAATAGGAAGGGTTTGGAGGGATATGGGCCAGGTGCTGGCAGGTGGAACTAGATTGGGTTAGGATATCTGGTTGGCATGGATGAGTTGGACCCAAGAGTATGTTTCCATGCTGTACATCTCTATGACTCTTCATCAGAGTCTGCAATCTTTCATCACTGAAATCACATTTTGCTCTTCTATTCTTCCTACCAAATTGGATAATGTCTCATTTTCCCATATTGCATTCTACCTAAAAATGTTTTTTTTTCTGTTCTCTGAACCTATCTGTATTCCTTTTGAGACTTGTGTTGCCTCACAACTTGGTTTCCTACATGTCTTTGTGTCATCAGCAAATTTGATACATTGAGTAACCCCATCCAAGTCACTAACATAGATAGTGAATAGTTGTGACCCTGCAGTGAGCCATGTGACACTACACAAGTAATAGTTTGCTCACCTGAAACTGCCACATTTCGGTTTCCTGTTAGTTAACCAGAACTCTATGCCAATATACTGTACCGACAGCATGAGCTCCAGTGCAGTAAACATTTATTTGACACTTTACCTTTTGAAAATCCAAAGTCAGAAGTCACACGACACCAGGTTATGGTCCATCAGGTTTATTTGAAATCACAAGTTTTTGATGCGTTGCTGTTTAGTCACCTGAGGAACCTGATGGACTATCACCTGGCGTCGTGTGACCTCTGACTTTGTCCACCTCAGTCCAACACCAGCACCTCCACATTTTGAATATCCAAATAAATTTCATCTACAGATTCCCCTAAATCCACCTTGCTTGTTACATCCTCCAAGATCCTGAATAAAGTAATCAAATGCAGTTTTATAAAACCATGCTTTTTTTGTTTCTCGACGGTTTGTATGTCTTTGGAATCCCCTTCCTTAAAATGTACAGGATCCTTAATCTTTAAATATTTTAAAGGCAGAGTAATTAGATTCTTGATACCCAAGAGTATGCAGGAATGTAGAGTTGAGGTAAAATCAGATCAGCCACGATCTTATTGAATGGTGGAGCAAACTCAAAGGGCCAAGTGACCTATTCTTGTTTCTTGTCTGTCTGTTGTCTGGCTGATAGATTTAAAATTTTCAAACTATCCTGCTCTAACTTCCATAATAGTGAATTCTGGAATTTTCCCAGTGGCAGCTGTGATACTAGCTGTCTCCTGCCTTTCTTGGATAGTATTGCATTTGTGGTGTTCCAATCTGCTGGGACCTCCATCAGTTTTCGAGAATTTTGAAAGATAATATGAATATCTTCATGAACTCAGTAGGTACTTCTTTAAAATACTCAATGGAAATGAAACCTGCCAGAATCCAAGGTAGGAATGGATTTTTCTATTTAAAATTATAAACGTAATTATTTGAGAGTTTTATTGGCTTATGTATGGGAACTGTTGACTTGTGCTCTGGATAAATTACCTATATTCAGAACCAGTTGTAGGAACTTCAAATTTGCATTAAGATAGCTCTTATATAAAAATAAAGTGTCACAGATCATATGAGGAGACATTAGGAGAGATTTCTAAAAACTTGATGTGCAGGTGACGAAGGCGCAGTGCTCCGAAAGCTTGTGATTTCAAATAAACCTGTCATCCTTTATGGTCAGATATACTCCTTTGTAGAGGTACAGTGAAAAGCCTTTACAATGTCTGTCTCTTACTGCGCCAGCTTAGGTACAAGTACCTAGGTCCAAATCATTCCATACAAAAGTGGAATAAGCAGTTGCATTATGTTAGCGTTAAAAACTAAGTTAAAAATAAGACATTGTTAAAGGATTGACATTACAGTCAGGAAAAAAAAACTTCAAACGAGCATTACAATGTAGCAGCTCACTGCAGGGTCTTTGCACGTGGTGTGACCATCCCTGCCAGACTCCACCCCAAGCCCCATTCCGCTCTGTATTGGCACTCAGCTGTTCCCAGGACTTCTCCCCTGCACTGGTCTCTGCCCAGGATTAGCTGCTCCAGGACTCCCTTCCCATCTCGCTGCTCCAGGACTCATTTCCCCACTCACTGCTTTGGGACTCGCTTCCCCACATGCTGCTCTGGGACTCACCTGCCCACGTACTGCTACAGAACTCACGCTCAATGCTCTGCTCTGGAACCCTCTTCCTGTGCCTGATAATAACCTGTTGTCATGTGACTTCTGTCTTTACTAAAAACTTGCTCAAAGAGACGGGTTTCAGAAGCATCTCAAAGGAGCAAAAAGAGGTAGAGAAGTTTAGGGAGGGAATTATGGATCTTGGAGCTCAAGCCAAGGCCTCCAGTAGAGAAAAGGGAATCAGAGCTGGGTTGAAGTGAGAAAATTCTTCACTCAAAAATGTTGCGAATCATTGGAATCTATCCCAGAGTGGATGTTCACTTATTGAATATATTTACACCCCGATGTGGAGGTCCCAGCTTTGAACTTAGGTGGACAATGTTAGAAGTCAGATGACACCAGGTTAAAGTCCAACAGGTTTATTTAAAATCACAAGCTTTCTGAGCACTGCTCCTTTGTCAGGTAAGGTGAGAGAGAAGTGCACAGGTACAGAATTTATAGGCAGAGAGATAAATGGGCAGAGAGAACAAAAGATCATACAAACAGTGTGAGTGGAATGTCAAATAACAGGTCTCTGCAGGTGATCGAGAGTGTCAGGTGGTATGAGTAAAGTGTCAACAGCTGAATAACAAGTGAAAGGATGGCTTTAATCTAATTAAATGAGACAGAGAGGTAATTACAAAATATTAAAAATAAGGTGGTGCTGGAGACAAACCAAATGACTGGAATAACATGATAGGTATAAGAGTCACATGCTGAGGGTCTAACCAAAGTAATAAGTAATACAAAACTGTACAAACTAATTAAGGTAGAGAGATCATAACAATTGATCAGGATGATGGTCAGAACAGGACAGTGAGGAAGATTTTACAAATAAAGAACAGTGTGGTGGGATCACATGTAGCGAGACATGAACCCAAGATCACAGTTGAGGCCATCTTCAGAACTCAGCTGTCAGTTTCTGCTCAGTGATCCTGCCTTGGATGTGTTTACCTGAAGATCAGAAGCTGAATGTCCCTGACTGCTAAAGTGTTCCCCGAATGGGAGGGAACATTCCTGTCTGGCAGTTGTGGCACAGTGTCCATTCATCCATTGTCGTAGGGTCCGTGTGGTCTCAACAATATATCATGTCTCGGGGCATCCTTGCCTATGTGCATGAAATAGACAACATTGACCGAGTCTCATGTATATCAACCATATACATGGTGGGTGGTGTTCCCACATGTGATGGTAGTATCCATGTCTGACACATCTTGCAGAGGTTGCCATGGTGGCATTGTGTGTTGTTGTGGTTGATGTCCTGGAGGCTGGGTAGTTTGCTACGAATGAGGTATAAGATTTGGCAGTTGTCTGAAGGCGAGAAGTGGAGGCTGAAGGATGATCGTGGCAAGATGCTCATCATCATCGATGACATGTTGAAGGCTGTGAAGAACATGGCAGAGTCTCTCTGCTCTGGGGAAGTGCTGGACGACGAAGGGTACTCTATCAATCGTGTCCTGTGTCTGTCTTCTGAGGAGGTCACTGTGAATTTTCACTGTGGCACGTTGGAACTAGTGATCAATGAGTTGAGCACCGTATTCCATTCTTATGGCGGCGTATTTCAAAATCTTTAGGTGTCCATTGCATTCCTCCTCCTCTGAGTAGATCCTGTGTATGCTCAAGGCTTGACCGGAGGGGATGGCATCTTTAACATGTTTAGGGTGGAAGCTAGAAAAGTGCAGCATCATGAAGTTATCTGTGGGTTTGTAGTAGAGTGAGGTACTGAGGTCTAGATTAGAGTGGTGCTGGAAAAGCACAGCAGGTCAGGCAGCATCCAAGGACCAGGAAAATTGACGTTTCGGGCAAAAGCCCGTCATTGGGAATGAGGTAGGGAGCCTCTGGGGTAGAGAGATAAATGGGAGGGGAGGGTGTGGCTGGGGAGAAGGTAGTTAAGAGTACAATAGGTGGATGGGGGGTGAAGGTGATAGGTCGGGGAGGAGGGTGGAGTGGATAAATAGGAAGGAGGATTGGCAGCTAGGACAGGTCATGAGGATGATGCTGAGTTGGCAGGTTGGAACTGGGGTAAGGTGGAGACAGGGGAAATGAGAAAACTGGTGAAGTCCACATTGATGCCCTGGGGTTGAAATGTTCCAAGGCAGAAGATGAGGTGTTCTTCCTCCAGGCGTCGGGTGGTGACGGAGCGGCAGTGAAGGAGGCCCAGGACCTGCATGTCCTCGGCTGAGTGGGAGGGAGAGTTGAACTGTTCAGCCACGGGGCGGTGGGATTGATTGGTGCAGGTGTCCCGGAGATGTTCCCTAAAGCGCTCTGCCAGAAGGCGTCCAGTCTCCCCAATGTAAAGGAGACCGCATCGGGAGCAAAGGACACAATAAATGACATTAGTGGATGTGCAAGTAAAGCTTTGATGGATGTGGAAGGCTCCTTTGGGGCCTTGGATGGAGGTGAGGTGGGGGGGAGGTGTGGGCACAGGTTTTACAATTCCTGTGGTGGCCGGGGAAGGTGCCGGAGGGGAGGGTCGGTTGTTGGGGGGCATGGACCTGACCAGGTGGTCACAGAGGGAATGGGTTTTGCGGAAAGAAGATAGTGGTGGGGAGGGAAATATATCCCTGGTGGTGGGGTTCATAAAGAGGTGGTGGAAATGTCAGTGAATTATGTGGTTTATGCAGAGGTTGGTAGGGTGGAAGGTGAGGACCCGGGGGGGTTCTGTCCTTGTTGTGGTTGGAGGGGTGGAGTTTGAGGGCGGAGGGGCGGGATGTGGATGAGATGTATTGGAGGGCATCTTCAACCATGTGGGAAGGGAAATTACGGTCTTTAAAGAAGGAGGTCATCTGGTGTGTTCTGTGGTGGAACTGGTCCTCCTCGCAGCAGATACGGCAGTGGCGGAGGAGTTGGGAATATGGAATAGCCTTTTTGCAGGAGGGTGCTGTGGGAGTCTGTGGGTTTGTAAAAAATGTCAGTATTAAGTCAGTCGTCATTGATGGAGATGGAGAGGTCCAGGAAGGGGAGGGAGGTGTCAGAGATGGTGTCCATCCTTGATGGAGATGCGTGTATCCAAGGATAAACCTGATTCTGAAGAGCAGTCCATGGTAAGTCTGATGTGGAATGAAACTTGTTGATATTGCTGTGTAGCGGTTTCAGTGATTTCTCGCAATGAGTCCAAAGGAAGAAAATGTAATTGATGTATTTGTTGTATAGCACTGGCTGGACATCCTGCACAGTGAAGAAGTCTTGTTCAAACTAGTGCATGGAAAGGTTAGTATTAAGGAGTTTCTTTAAGAGGTAAGTGAGACTGAGAGTTGGAGAGGGTTATGCAGAGCTTCTAAACTACCGAAGGCACTGTCCCAAAAGTTGAACGATTAAGAGTGGGAGATCAGGATTATCAATGCACAGATGGGGTTGTGAGATGAGAGAAGTCTACAGAGATATGAAGGGGAGAGGTCAAGGAGGGATTTGAAAACAAAGGTGAGAATTTTAACATCAGTACAGTGCAGGCTGATGTTGGTCAATGAACGTGATTGATAAGCAGTTGGGACTTGATGTGATTTAAGATACAATCAGCAGTTTTAGATGACCTCAGCTTAGAGAGGGGAAAATGTTGGAGGCTTTGGAAAATAAAGAGCATGAAATCATGGGAAGGGTTAGATGAAGACCACTGGCAATCTGTGGTCTGTGGAAGGCAGGATGGGATAAGAACAGTGGAATGTTCTTACACCAATTAGCAGAGTAAGGTTAAGGCTGAAAGGTCACTATGGTGAGATGAGATAAGTTAGTAGAGGTAGTCTCCCTGTTAAGTGTCATTATGACAAGATTGGGACCATCAGTATTTGGGACATGACATTAAATATCTAATTAATAGTAGAGCTGAGACAGGAGCCTATTGTAATAGATGGAATAGCTAAATACCTAATCATTTCAGGTTAGTCTGGAATGGAAGATCACTGTAGCAAAGGTGATAATAAATATCTAACCTTGACATTAGAATAACATGAAGTAGAATGTACAACTAAAGAGATAATGAGATCTAACGTCATTATTAACGTCTGGTTTATTATGTAGCTAGAGTGAGGTACTTTGATTAATATAGTTGACATGCTGATAAGCTAACAGAAACATGATAGAAAAAAGATATAAAAATCCATGGATCCTGAGGGTCGGGGGCATTTGAGAATCTGCTTTCTCAGTGTCATGGTTTTTTGTTTGCAAATAAAAGACCTACTTCTTGAAGTACTCTCTGCGTCTCCTGGTGATTCTCTACATTTTCTCCACAAGACCAGCCAGGAAGTGATTGGAACAGTTACTTTGATAAGCTAATAGTGGCACAGATAAGGAATTCGGCAGCACATGAGCTGTGATGGTGAAGATTGGTGCTTTCATGGAGGTAGATGTACCTGATGCGATGCCCATCTCAGATTCCAACTTGACACCAAGGTTGCAAACACAATGACTTCGTCTCCGAATGGTGAGGGACAGGGATGGAAGAGGAAAGATTAGATGAATTCAAAATGTCACTGTCCGGCACAATAATTCTTGTAATGTCTTGAATGTTAGAATAAGCTGTTAGAACTGGACTAGAGCTCCCCTGCTGTTCTTTAAATGGGACCATGACTCTTATCCTATCCATGGCGGATGGAGGTGTAGAGGGATTGGATTCATTCCTGATGAAGGGCTTTTGCCCGAAACGTCAATTTTCCCGCTCCTCGGATGCTGCCCGACCTGCTGTGCTTTTTCAGTGCCACTCTGATCTTGACTCTGATCTCCAGCATCTGCAGTCCTCCCTTTCGCCTCTTATCCTATCCACCCATGTTCTCAGTGTTGCATCTCACCATAAGGCAATATTTTCGACGCCACAGCACACCTTCACTACTGCACTGGACAGCTAAACCTGGAGAGGGATTTGAACCTACAGTGCTCAGGCTTTGCCACCACCGAGTTTGGACATGTTATGACGCACCTCTGAAGCAGGTTTTGAACCCAGGCCTTCTGGCCCAGAATTTGGGACACCACCATTGTGCCCCGAGAGACCCTTCCTTCACTGAGCTATGAATGTTTCTGAATTGATTTTTTTGATTTTATTCATTCATGGGAAATAGGGGTCACTGGCTTGGTGAGCATTTATTGCCAGCCCCTAATTGCCCTCAGTGGGAGTGAGCTGCCTTCTTGTAATGCTGCAGTCCATGTGCCCCGCAATGCCTTAGGGAGGGAGTTTCAGGATTTTGACAGAAAAGGAACAGCGCTACATTTCCAACTGATGAGCAGTTAGATGGGAACATTCAGGTGATGGTGTTCACATGTATCTGTTGTCCTTGTTCTTCAAGATGGAAGGTGCTGCCTAAGGATCTTCGGTGAATTCCTGCCATGCATCTTGTAATAGTACACACTACTGTAACTTAGCATGAGGTAGTAAATGTGGTGCTAATCAAGCTGTCTGTTTTATGCAGGATGGTGTCAAGCCTCATGAGTATTGTTGGAACTGCACCCTGTTGGAACAGCAAGCATTCTTTCCCAATCCTTATTTGTGCCTTGTAGGCACCATGGGCTTTATGGAGTCTAGAGGTGAGTTACACACTGGAGAATTCCGAACTTCTCAATTGTTCCTCTGGTCTTCTAGCAGTATTCCTGGAGACAATGCCGACATAAAGTTCAAAGCCAAAGGCTGGGCAATCTCCTCCATGGCTTCCCATAGAATCTTAGGGTAAATCCCATCCAGCCCAGGGGACCTATCTATTTTTACACTTCCTAGAATTGCTAACAGCTCCGCCTTGTGAACCTCAATCCCATCTAGTCTAGTAGCCTGTATCTCAGTAGTCTCCTTAACCACATTGTCATTTTCTAGTGTGAAAACTGGCAAAAAGTATTCATTTTGTGCTTCCCTATTCTCCACTGACTCCACGCCTAACTTCCCACTACTATCCTCGAGTAGCCCTAATCTTTCTGTAATCATTGTTTTATTCCTGATATACCTATCGAAAGCCTTAGGGTTTTCCTTGATCCTATCCGCTAACGACTTCTCATCTCCCCTCCTGGCTCTTAGCTCTCTCTGTAGATCTTTCCTGGCTAACTTGTGACTCTCAAGCGCCCTAAATAAGCCGTGACTTCTCATCCTAACATAAGCCTTCTTCTTCCTCTTGACAAGCGATTCAACTTCCTTAGTAAACCACAGCTCCTGCGCTCGACAGCTTCCTCCCTGCCTAATCGGTACATACACACTGAAGCTGGTCATTGAATAAGCTCCACATTTCAATTGCGCCCATCCCCTGCAGTTTCCTTCCCCATCCTATGTATCCAAAATCTTGCCTGCCTCATCCCATTGTAATTGCCTTTCTCCCAGCTATTACTCTTGCCATGCGGTATATACCTATTGCTTTCCATCTCTAAAGTAAACATAACCGAATTGTGGTCACTATCGCCAAAGTGCTCACCTACTTCCAAATCTAATACCTGGCTGGATTCATTACCCAGTACCAAATCTAATGTGGTCTTGTCCCTTGTTGGACTGTCGACATACTGTGTCAGGAAACCCTCCTGCACACATTGGACAAAAACGGACCCATCTAAGGTACTTGAGCTATCGCATTCCCAGTCAATATTTGGAAAGTTAAACTCTCCCATAACAACTACCCTGTTACTCTCACTCCTATCAAGGATCATCTGAATTGAATTGAATTTATTGTCACATGTACCGAGGCTTAGTGAAAAGCTTAGTCTTGCAAGCAACACAGGCGGATCACAAAGTTAAATAGATAACATAGTCTTTGCTATCCTATCCTCGAAATCTCTAGAACTATTCAGAGGCCTCTAGAAAACTCCCAACAGGGTAACCTCTCCTCTCCTGTTTCTAACCTCAGCCCATACTACCTCAGTAGACGAGTGCTCAAACAGGTAAAAAGAATGACTGCAGATGCTGGAAACCAGATTCTGGATTAGTGGTGCTGGAAAAGCACAGCAGTTCAGGCAGCATCCAAAGAGCGGCAAAAGCCCTTCATCAGGAATAAAGGCAGCGAGCCTGAAGCGTGGAGAGATAAGCTAGAGGGGGGTGGGGTTTGGGAGAAAGTAGCATAGAGTACAATAGGTGATTGGGGGAGGGGATGAAGGTGATAGGTCAGGGAGGAGAGGGTGGAGTGAATAGGTGGAAAAGGAGCTGGGCAGGTAGGACAAGTCCGGACAAGTCGTGGGGGCAGTGCTGAGCTGGAAGTTTGGAACTAGGGTGAGGTGGGGGAAGGGGAAATGAGGAAACTGTTGAAGTCCACATTGATGTCCTAGGGTTGAAGTGTTCCGAGGCGGAAGATGAGGCGTTCTTCCTCCAGGCGTCTGGTGGTGAGGGAGCGGCGGTGAAGGAGGCCCAGGATCTCCATGTCCTCGGCAGAGTGGGAGGGGGAGTTGAAATGTTGGGCCACAGGGCGGTGTGGTTGATTGGTGCGGGTGTCCCGGAGATGTTCCCTAAAGCGATCTGGTAGTAGGCGCCCAGTCTCCCCAATGTAGAGGAGACCGCATCGGGAGCAACGGATACAATAAATGATATTAGTGGATGTGCAGGTAAAACTTTGATGGCTGTGGAAGGCTCCTTTTGGGCCTTGGATGGAGGTGAGGGAGGAGGTGTGGGCGCAGGTTTTACAGTTCCTGCGGTGGCAGGGGAAGGTGCCAGGATGGGAGGGTGGGTTGTAGGGGGGCGTGGACCTGACCAGGTAGTCACGGAGGGAACTGTCTTTGCGGAAGGTGGAATGGAGTGGGGAGGGAAATATATCCCTGGTGGTGGGGTCCGTTTGGAGGTGGCGGAAATGTCGGCGGATGATTTGGTTTATGTGAAGGTTGGTAGGGTGGAAGGTGAGCACCAGGGGCGTTCTGCCCTTGTTACAGTTGGAGGGGTGGTGTCTGAGGGTAGAGGTGCGGAATGTGGACAAGATGCGTTGGAGGGCACCTTTAACCACGTGGGAAGGGAAATTGCGGTCTCTAAAGAAGGAGGCCATCTGGTGTGTTCTGTGGTGGAACTGGTCCTCCTGGGAGCAGATACGGCGGAGGCGGAGGAATTGGGAATACGGGATGGCATTTTTGCAAGAGGTAGGGTGGGAAGAGGTGTAATCCAGGTAGCTGTGGGAATCGGTGGGTTTGTAAAAAATGTCAGTGTCAAGTCGGTCGTCGTTAATGGAGATGGAGAGGTCCAGGAAGGGGAGGGAGGTGTCAGAGATGGTCCGGGTAAATTTAAGGTCAGGGTGGAATGTGTTGGTAAAGTTGATGAATTGTTCAACCTCCTCGCGGGAGCACGAGGTGGCGCCAATGCAGTCATCAATGTAGCGGAGGAAGAGGTGGGGAGTGGTGCCGGTGTAGTTACGGAAGATCAACTGCTCTACGTAGCTAACAAACCTTTCTGCAACTGTAATACTGTCCTTGATTAACAATGCGACACTATCCCCTCTTTTACCATTTTCTCTGTTCTTACTGAAACATTGAAATCCTGGAACCTGCAATAACCATTCGTGTCTCTGCTCTACCCATGTCTCTGAAATGGTCACAACATCGAAGTCCCAGGTACCAACCCATGCTGCAAGTTCACCCTCCTTATTCCGGACGCTCCTGGTATTGAGTAAACACACTTCAAACCAACGTTTTGCTTGCCAGTGCCTTCTTGTGACCTTGAAACAGTTCTGACCCCACTACTCTCAACCTCCTATTTACTCGAAGTACAATTTTGGTTCCCAGCCCCCCAATGAATTAGTTTAAACCCACCAGAAGAGCATTACTTCTATCTAGAGGGACAAGGGCAGCAGATAAATGGAAACACCATAGGCTGCAAGATCCTCTCCAAGTCACTCACCATCCTAACTTGAAACATATTGACGCTCCTTCACTGTGGCTAGATCAAAATCCTGAAATTCCATCTTTAAGGACATTGTGGGTCAAACCACAGCACATGGACTGTAGCAGTTCAAGAAGGCTGCTCACCACCACCTTTTCCAGGGGCAACTAGGGATGGGCAATAAATGCAGGATGGTCAGCAATACTCATGGCCCGCAAGTAAATAAAACAAAACACGAACTGTTTCAGTAACTGAGGAGTTGCAAACGGTATTGAACATTACGAAGTCATTTGCAAATATCCCCACTTTTGACTTGATGTTGGAGGGAAGGTGAAGCAGCTGAAGATGATTGAGCTGAGGACACCACCTTGAGGGACTCCTGCAGAGATGTCCTGGAGCTGAGGTAACTGACCTCCAACATGCACAGTCATCTTTCTATATGTCAGGTCTGACTCCAACCAGTAGATAGTCTTCCCCTTTATTCCCATTGACTTTTTTTTCCTAGGAATAGGACTCTTTGATGCTATATTTGGTCGAGGACTGCTACTGTCACGTCATCGCTGGAATTCAGTGTTTTCATCCATGTTTGAGCAAAGGCGGTGATGCAGACTGAGTGAAGTTGGCAGAATCCAAACTGAGCAGGTTATTACAGGCCTGCAGCCCTGTATCTGACACCTTCCAGCACTGATACTCAAGAGTAGACCAATGGGGACAGCATTTGGCCAGATTAGATATGCCATACTTTTTTGTGTACAAGTGATACTTGGGCATTTTTAGGTTGAGAATAAAATTCTTGGCCACGGTCTTGGCTTTTGAGTATGTTAATCAAAACCTGTTTCGGAGATGCAATGCCACAAGCCCACTTCAAAACATTGTCCTCAACGCACTCGTGCTCCAATGCAGTGGGAAAGCCTTCTACTTTGCAGAGATTTCATCTGGACATGACATACAAACAAGAGAAACAGATGTCCATTGCTGACAGTTGCCAAGAACAGTACTTCCTATGAAACAATGTGAGGATGCTAAAACGAAGAATGAACAATTCCCAATTCAATAAGAGGCAACAATCAGTTTGTACTAAATATCATTAAACCAGCAGAGACATTGAATCAGAACGATAAGTATTGTGTGCAAATCAACTACAAAGCAAGATACACTTGCCAGGAGCTCCGTGAATTAGTGATGTAAGGATGGCCTGAAACGTTAACATTGCACATGTCGCTATGAGAAAGTAAATGATGAAGTGATAGCCCCAGATGCCACTTTCTAAAAGAAAGTGGAATTATCCCCAAGGAGATCAGAAAAGAGATGCTAAAGCCCATCCATGCAAGTCATATTAATTGAGTCTAGTCTGAGGAGGGTAATCAAAGGTTTCTAGTGGCCAGATGTGAACAGAGAGATGAAGGACCACGTCAGCCACATCAGCAGAGCTCATAACATACACGGTCAATTTACACTTGACAAATTCAGCCACTTTATGAAAGATTGGAAAATTCAACATCATACATTTATTCCACACTATCCCCTGCCAAACAGAAGTGCTGTGTGACAGTGAAAATTGCCAAAGGGATCATAAAGAAAACAAAAAAAATCTAGCACCAGTTTACTGTGCAAAATAAATTAAGATAAAATCAAATAAAGCAAGCAATTTACTTGTAACACAAGTTTAAAAACATCCAGTGACTCATAATATCACAAATCCCAAAAGTATTTATTTAAAGTACTCCCACCAGTGGAAATTCCTTCTCTATCATTTATTATCATTTTTCCAGTGTTTTTGGGTCGTAATCCTGCAACTCCCTTCCCTGACTGCACTGAGTCTACGTACAGCAAGTTCCCAAGGGCAGCTCACCACCACCTTCGAAAGGGCACTGAGGGATGGATGGCCCAGGCAGTGATGCCCATATCCCATGAATGATTTTTTTTAAAATTTACATCCATAGGACTTAATTATGGACTCCAAATTCCCACCTTGAGATCTAATACTCTCTTCCTTGGATCTTCATTCAACTGAGATTAAACATTTTCAGCTTCAAATAATCCCTTCATGAATTTAACCAAACACCTTTGGTCTGGAATTTCCAAACAAAACTTTTTAACACTGTGGTAATTTATTTCCTGTCAGTCATAAAACCCAGCCCCCTTCTTTAAGACCAACAATTTTACACATCCAACTTCAGCCAAGACTTCGGCAAAACTGCTAAACTGAAACCCAGAGTTGTTATTGAACAATGGGTGTTTCTCCTAGTCAAAAGAAAATAGATCCATCTCTGACTGAAACTGGAAGCCTGATATACAACTGCTTACTTTGGTCACTCCCTATGTAAACAAATTCCTATTAGCCTCCAAGAAATATTTCTCTCAGATTGTTTTATTTAACCAAGGAAAATAAATCACTTTTTACAGAAATGCTTACAACTTCTTGAACCTCTCCATACACAAAAATCCACGTGCCAATAGCTCAATTCCAAACTCTAAAATAATTAATAGTCAAATATATGTAAATTACAAATATTAACAACACTGTATAGAGCAGCTTTCATTGATTGTATGTGGAGAACGTAACAAGAGAAGGTATCATCCCAAACACAGACACTGATGTGCAACTAGAGAAGCTATGTCCTCATTGCAGCCAGCTGACCAGGAAGATGTGACCTCCCACCTGCACAAAGTACAGAATGGTCAACAGTCCCAGAGGTCCATCCTTCTCTAGCAGTACAAATGGATAAGCAACAGTTACCATAGCAATAACACTCACCATAGGAATGACATTCCGCAGAGAAGAAACATTCCCTTGGGAAGACATTGATACCGGAAGAACAGTCAATGTCACTTACCGTTAAAAGCTCTGCAAATGGAGAGACTGTGTGAGCTATGCATGTGCAGAGACTGATGGAAGTGAAACTGACTAGAGCTAACACTAGGTTCTGTTAAGGAATGAGAATCTTCCATGTGATCATATGCATTGGGTGACATGAGTGCTTTGTAACTACAAATTACAATGCATGCATTTTTTTGTATAATAGAAGGGATGTAATATGCAATAATGTTTTGTATACCGGGTGATTTGCTGTGGTTATGTGACCTCTAATAAAACCGAAAGAACTGTGGATGCTATAAATCAAAAACAAAAATAGAAATTACTGGAAAAACTCAGCTGCCCTGGCAACATTGTGAAGAGAAATCAGAGTTAACGTTTTGGATTGAGTGACAAACAAACAGAGATTACAGAGACAGGCAGAGAGGTCAGAAAGAGAAAGGTAAACACAGTGAAAGATTACAGAGACATAAATAAAACTGAGAAATCGCAGAAAGAGATAAACACAGAAATCAGAGCGAGCTAAACAGAGTGAATGGTCAGAGAGGGATAGACAGAGATCACAGAGAGAGATAAGCACAGAGATCAGAGAGACAGCATGAACAAATTTAGATCAGGAAAAGATAAACACGGAAAGGGAACAAGAAATCAGAACGAGAGAGATAAACACAAAGAATCAGAGAGAGAGGTAAACAGAGAGATTAGAGAGAGAGATAAACACAGAGATCAGAGAGAGATAAACAGAGATCAGAGAGATAAACAGAGAGATCAGAGAGAGAGATAAACAGAGAGATCAGAGAGAGAGATAAACGCAGAGAGATAAACAGAACAGAGAGAGAGAGATAAACAGATCAGAGAGAGAGATAAACTCAGAGATAAACAGAGAGATAAATGCAGAGAGATCAGAGAGCAAGATAAACAAAGAAATCAGAGAGAGATAAACAGAGAGATCAGAGAGAGATAAACGCAGAGAGATCAGAGAGAGAGATAAACAGAGAGATCAGAGAGAGATAAATAGAGAGATCAGAGAGAGAGATAAACGCAGAGAGATAAACAGATCAGAGAGAGAGAGATAAACAGAGAGATCAGAGAGAGAAATAAACAGAGAGAGAGATAAATGCAGAGAGATCAGAGAGAGAGATAAACAAAGAAATCAGAGAGAGATAAACGCAGAGAGATAAACAGAGATAAACTCAGAGAGATAAACAGAGAGATCAGAGAGAGAGATAAACAAAGAGATCAGAGAGAGATAATCAGAGAGATAAACGCAGAGAGAGATAAACAGAGAGATCAGAGAGAGAGATAAACAGAGATCAGAGAGAGAGATAAACAGATCAGAGAGAAGATAAATTCAGAGAGAGAGATAAACAGATCAGAGAGAGAGATAAACTCAGAGAGAGAGATCACAGAGAGATAAACGCAGAGAGAGATATAAACACAGAGATCAGAGAGAGATAAACTCAGAGAGAGATAATCAGAGAGAGAGATAAACAGAGAGATCAGAGAGAGATATAAACACAGATCAGAGAGAGATATATAAACACAGATCAGAGAGAGATAAACACAGAGAGAGAGATAAACACAGATCAGAGAGAGAGACAATCAGAGAGAGCTAAACACAGATAAGAGAGAGAGATAAACACAGAGAGATCAGAGAGAGAGATAAACAGAGATCAGAGAGATAAACAGATCAGTGAGAGAGATAAACGCAGAGAGATCAGAGATAGAGATAAACACAGATCACAGAGAGATAAACACAGAGATCAGAGAGAGACAAACAGAGAGATCACAGAGAGAGATAAACACAGAGAGATAAACACAGAGATCAGAGAGAGAGATAAACATAGAGATCAGAGAGATATATACACAGAGAGAGAGATAAACAGAGATCAGAGAGATAAACGCAGAAAGATCAGAGAGAGATAAACACAGAGAGATCAGAGAGAGATAAACAGAGAGATCAGAGAGAGAGATAAACGCAGAGAGATCAGAGAGAATGATAAACACAGAGACAGAGAGAAACACAGATCAGAGAGAGAGAGAAACACAAAGAGATCAGAAGAGATTGGCAAACTCAGAGAGAAGCGATACAAACAGAGACAGATCAAAATCAGGAAGACAGAAACCTACAAAGACCAACCATAAGATGTGGGAGCAGAAGTAAGCCATTCGGTCCATCAATATTTCCATTGCTAAATATGCAAGTCCATCCAGGGATTAGACTCAAAGCCCATAAATAAGATAAAGGAGTCATTGTAAACAATTTAACCCACTGACACAGCTCTACCATGCAATGTGAGCATGGCAGATCTGACAAATTTAAATTCTACTTTCCTGCCTTTTCTCCATAACCCTTAATTCAGGTACTGAGTAAAAATGTGGTTATATCAGCCCAGAATAAACTTAACAACTCAGCCGTAGTAATCCTCTGCGGTAAAGAATTCCACAGATTCACTACTGTCTGAAAGAAGATATTCCTCATCATCTCTGTCTTGAATGTATGAGCCCTGACTCAGATGATGCCTCTGGTTCTGGACCGTCCCTTTGGGAAGGCAACTTCTCCGCATCTCCCTGTCTAGTCTTCTAAGAAATCCTGAAGAGGACCAATTTTTTTCAACTCTTTGTCTTCTATTAATCTGTCAATCCTCTGCCAAGCTAGTTTACATTACCAACCCCATGGACTCTTATTACATAGCTTAATAAGTGGGACCTCATCAAAGGGCTTTTGGAAATCCAAATATGTTAAAACCAGAAGGCAAAGAGGTGTTGCAGGCCAAGGAGTAGAGAGAGAGAGAGAAAGGGATAAACACTTCTGAGGCCAGAAAGAGATCAGAGAGACAGTGAGAGAGATGGTGATAGACACAGTGTGAGATCAGAGACATAAACAAATTGAGAGTTTGGAGAGGAGGAGAGATAACCACACCACAAGATCACAGAGGGGAACAGACACAGAGATAAACATAGATAGATTAGAGAAGTTGGAGAGGGAAGGGGCAGAAAAGTGAGATAACATACTTCCAAATATTTGTTGCAGAAGCATTGCTTGTAGCAGAACTCATACTATGTTACAATAACAACCTTTAGGTGCATTTTTAACAATCCAGAGGAACTATCTCTTCAATTAGGTTGAGGATGAATACAGCTGATGCATTAGTGGTTTTATTAATTGAAAGGTAAAAGGTTGCAGTGTGCTGCTATGCAGAGGGACCTGGGTATCCTTGTGCATGAATCACAGAAGGTGTTCTGCAGGTACAAAAGGTAATTAGGAAAGCAAATGGAATTTGTCCTTCATTGCTAAAGGGATTTAAAAGCAGAGAGGTTAATCTGCAGCTGTACAGGGTGCTGGTGAGGCCACACCTGGAGTACTGTGTGCAGTTTTGGTCTCCTTACTTGAGAAAGGATGTACTAGCATTAGTAGGGGTGCAGAGGAGGTTCACTAGGTTGATCCCAGAGTTGAGGGAGTTAGCTTATGAGGACAGACTGAGTAGACTGAGATTATATTTATTGGAATTTTGAAGAATGAGGGGGAACCTTATAGAAACATATAAAATTATGAAGGGAATAGATAAGGTACAAGTAGAGAGGATGTTTCCACTGGCAGGTGAAACTAGGACAAGAGAGCATCGCCTCAAAATTAGAGGGAGCAGATTTACGACTGAATTCAAAAGGAACTTCTTCATCCAGAGAGTTGTAAATCTATGGAATTCCTTGCCCAGTGAAGTAGTTGACACTACTTCAGAAAATGTTAGATTTTTTTTGAACAGCAAATGAATTAAGGGTTACAGTGACCGGGCACGTAAGTGAAGCTGAGGCCATGAAAAGATCAGCCATGATCTTTGTTGAATGGTGGAGCAGGCTGGAGGGGCCAAAGGGCCTCCTCCTGCTCCTAGTTCTTAAGTTCTTGATGAGTGTAGTGGAAAGGAAGCTTTACTCTGTGTTCCAACCTCGCTTCTGGGTGTGTTTGATGAGGAAACTTTACTCTGCTTCTAACCCCATGCTGTCCCTGTCCTTGCAACGTTTGTTTGGTACAGTGTAGAGGGACCTTTACTCTGGATCTAACCCTGTGCTGTCCCTGCCCTGGAAGTGCTTGATGAGGACAGTACAGAGAAAGCTTTATTCTGTATCTAACCCCATGCTATCCCTGTCCTGGGAATGTTTGACAGGGACAATGCAGAGAGAGCTTTCCTCTGTATCGAACTCCATGCTATCCGAAACCTGGGAATGTTTGTTGGGGATAGTGTAGAGGGAGCTTTATTCTATATCTAATCCCATGCTGTCCCTGTCCTGGGAGTGTTTGACAGGGACAATGTAGAGGGAGATTTACTCGGTATCTAACCCCAGGCTGTCCCTGCCCCTGTCCTGGGAGTATTTGGATATTGTACGGATGTACAAAATTGAAGAAGCCCAACCTGGATCTTACATTTGATCCTGATTTCGAGGCACCTTGAATGTGCCCCTATTGGACGGTCACCGACACAGAGTTAATGACACTATCTCCCAGATGCTACTTCATTGGCTGGAAGCAGACTGGAATCTGCTGCGAACATAACTTGCGAATAGGGCTGGATAGAGAGATGAGAAAAGGAAACTTGCTGGGGATTAGGTTTAACTGGATAAATCTTTCCCAGGACTGGCATAGGCAGGATGGATAGTTTCTGTACTTTTTTTATACACTCCAGCCATCTTGACAAGCTCTGAATATCTTATTTTTTAAAAAAAATCATAAGGAAGATTGCGTGTGAAGTTGCAGCTTTGGCTCTGGAGGGAGTTTCCATGTGGAATTATTTTTGGGAAGGAGTTGCCTGTATTACCTCTCAACAGAATTTGTGATGAAGCTGATCTTTCACAGTTTGGCTTTCTTTTTCAAATTATACATCACCTCTGTCACTCCACACTCACTGGAGAAATGTTTAAACCCTGGGTAATCTGTGCATTAGATCAATTTCGTCAAATATTCTGTCAAACCTCTCAATCAGAGCGCAAACCTGCAGTTGTTATGATTCATTGTCTCTTTAGC
Organism: Chiloscyllium plagiosum; assembly: GCF_037043375.1. Lineage (NCBI taxonomy): Eukaryota > Metazoa > Chordata > Chondrichthyes > Orectolobiformes > Hemiscylliidae > Chiloscyllium > Chiloscyllium plagiosum. The sequence continues at coordinate 12,875,352 of NW_028270150.1, forward strand.
TATCACTGCCTCTCCCAGATTCTTACAGTCCCTGTGAGCTCCACAGCACCACCTACAGGTTAAAGACAAGGAAGATTAAATTCCCTACAGTGTGGAAACAGGCCCTTCGACCCAACAAGTCCACACCAACCCTCTGAAGAATAACTCACCCCCCCCCGCCTCTGACTAAAGCACCTAGTACTATGGGCAATTTAGCATGGCCAATTCAGCTGACCTGGAACGTGGGAGGAAACCAGAGCACCCAGAGGAAACCCACACAGACACGGGGAGAATGTGCACACTCCACATAGACAGTCACCCAAGGCTGGAATTCAACCTGGGACCCTGGTGCTGTGAGGCAACAGTGATAACCACTGAGCCACCGTGCCACCCGACTTACATTGTTATGGCACCCTCCACAACCTGGGAACACCCCAAAGTGCCTTATAGTCAATAAGAAGTAATCATGCAATATAAGAAACGGTGTAGCTAATTTACAGACAGCAAACTCCTAGAGGCAACAATGTTATAACACTACTTAATCAGCTTCTTGGTGTTGTTTGAGGGACAAGGATTGGCCTGGAACCTGAGAAGAACATTTCTCCTCACTTTCATAGAATTCCTACAGTGCAGATAGAGGCCTTCAGCCCAATGAGTCAACACCGACCCTCTAAAGAGCATCTCACCATCTCCCCCAACCCTATTCCTGTAACCCCGCATTTCCCATTGTTAATCCCCCTATCCTGCACATGCCTGGACACTATGTGCAATTTAGCATGGCCAATCCACCTAACCTGCACATCTTTGGATTGTGGGAGGAAACTGGAACACTGGGAGGAAATCCATGCAGACGCAGGGAGAAGATGCAAACTCCACACAGACAGTCGCCCAAGAGTGGAATTGAACCTGGGTCCTTGCTTCTGTGAGGCAGCAGTGCTAACCATAATAATACCCACAGGTACTTAAGGCTTTCTTAGGACTAAAGGGATCGCAGGATGTGTGGAGAAAATAGGAATAGGGGACTGAGTTGAATGATCAGTCGTGATCATAATGAATGGCGAGACAGACTCAAAGGGCTGAATGGCCTATTCTTGCTCCTATTTTCTATGTTTTTATGTTTCACAGGATCTTTGTAACCACGAGCAAGCAGACACTTCATCAGAACCTCTGACAGTGCAGCAAGCCCTCAGTGCCACACTGCAGAGTCGGCTCAGAGCTCCTCTTTTGGACCGGGCCTGAGAGGAGGGAGTGACCCATGACTGGCACAGACACAGGATATGACGCACCCAATCAAGTTGGAATCAAGAGAGGAGGGAGCTGACTCCTCAGCAACATTCTTCAGGCTTTGAAGACATCACTGAGCAGGAATCATTCTTCCAAATTGTCCAGAAGAGGGCAAGATAAAAAGCTTCAACAAAATCTGTCTCTCCTCAGCAATACCCGAGTTCCACACAGATTTAAATGATTCATTCAGCTAGCTTTTCATGGAAGCAAGTTTCACCATTTTAACCATTCTTTGTGAAGAAATGTTTACTTGTCTATCTCCGGAATGACATGCTTCTGATTTTTATATTATGTCCCCCTATCCTTTTTTTCACGCAGAAGGTAGTGGGACTCTGGAATGAACTACCAGTTAAGATAGTTGAGACAGGAAATCTCGCAGCCTTTAAAAAGTGATGAACACTTAAAATGTCACAACATACAAGACCATGGAAAAGTGAGATTAAATGAGCAGAGGCTCAAAGAGCCAAAGTGCTGTCTGATTCCATCACTGAAAGAGACAGAAATCTGTTGAATACATTTTTTAAGGTTTTGTGTTTCCCTTTGAACAACAATTATGAAACTAAACATGGCAGACCATTGGATGATGTTCAATTACCTCAAGAATTTTGATTTATTGCAACCGAAATGGAGATTTTGTGAAATGAATGGTCACAGCTTTCTTTTTGCTCTTCCATGGGATATGAGCGTTCCAAGCGTGCCTTGCATTTGTGTCCATCCCATAACCTGAACTGAGTAGTCTCTTCAACTATTTCAGAGGGCAGTCAAGAGCTAACCCTGTCGCTGTGAGATTGGAGTCACAGGCCAAGCATGGTGGAGAAAGGCAGCAGACGTTCTTTCCCAAAGGACATCGGTGAACCAAATGGGTTTTCATGGCAATCAGTATTCGACTCATTTTGTTTACGTTTCCGGTTCTTTTTTGTTGAATTAAAGTTTCACGATTACCATGATAGGATTCAATTCCATGTCCCCAAAACATTAGCCTTGTGTACTCGATTACTAGTCCAGTGGCATTGCCACTGCATGCCCTCCCACATTCCTCCCCCTCCCCTCCCACCACTGCTGTGGAATAGTAAAAGGAGGATATTCAATCCCTCTGAGATTGTCCCCTCTGGTCCGAGACTCTCCCACAACCTCTCCAGATCTACCCTGTCAACTCTCCCAAGAATCTTATGGTACTGTGAGAAACTTCAGGTATGAGGATAGATGGGAGATGCCGCAAGTTTGTAATCCCAGATTTGAACAGCTGCTCCTACCTCCACAGAAATGTAATCTCTGTGAGACATGGAGGGTAACATTCAAGACTGCTGAACCAGGTTTCCTTGGCAGACTAGAGGCAACGATGAAGGTGAATTGATAATGAGGTGGGCTGGAACTCAGCAATGTATTCATACTCAAACTTAGGGGAGATGACAGGATAGATCTGGAGAGGTTGTGGGAGAGTCGAGAACTGGGGGGAGCAATCTCAGAGTGAGCGGTCACCCGTTTAAGACAGAGATGAGGATGAATTTCTTTTCTCAGAGGGTGGTCAGTCTGTAGAACTCTTTAACGCAGATGGCTGTCAAGGCTGGGTGGTAAGTATGTTCAAGGCTGAGACAGACAGGCTATTAACCAGTAAGAGAATCAAGGGTTATGGAGATTTAGCAGAAAAAATGGATTGAGGATGATCAGATCAGTCATTGAACGGCAGAGCAGACTCAAGGGACCTCTCATTTTCCGAAACAACAATGAGTACAGGCCCAACCCACTCATCCTCTCCTCCTCCTCCGGCTGTATTACCACACTTCAGATAGTGATTTTATTAAAGATTAAAACTAATTTATTTCATAATTAGCAATTAATTAAATTATAATTTTACACTGATAACCCTTCACCATACCAATTTTTGTTTTTGTACAGGCTGCGCACAGGCAGAATTATGAAGCAAAATAAAAACACTTCAATGTTTTGATTAAAGGAGGAACATTCAAATGATTCCTCTCCATTTGTCCTTGTACCCGGTTCCAGTTGAGAACAGACCGACTTTATTTGACAAAGAGACTTTATAGGTGGGAACCAGCAAAATCTTCAGACTGTCATAAGACTGTTGTAATAAAAAAACTCCCCTTCTTCTCCTCTGCTTATCAGAACAGACCATACTAATGGAATTCCATGCAGAGCTCAAATCAACTCGAGTAACTTTATGCAGAGGTTAGTAGTGGCCCCCTCTTCCCTGCCCCCACTCGTTCCAGCACGAACAAAATCAACTCGGTGTAAAACAGAGGCCTCCCTACTAAACTGGGGAGGGACTCTGTTCTGCTCTCCACTCCTAAGCCCATGGCAGAGGCTCACAATGTCTTGAATTTTGTGGGAGGTGAGGATCTGGGGTTCAGCAGCTAATTGCAGACATACCACTACACAGTGTGAGCTGCCAGCCCAGGTCTCTTCCTGTGTGTTGCATTCACTCCAGCTGTCTACAGTCTGCACTTGCCTGCAAACCTACTGTTGTCTTATTTGTAACTGCTTTTGCATCATTTTGAAAAAAAAATCATTTAGAATGGATACCAGCAAAATCTTATCAGGAGAAAGGACTGAGAGAAATACTCCTTATTCTGTAATATACAGAAGGAGAGTGTTGTGTGCAATTGGGAAGATAGGGTACTTATTTTGCAGTATAGAATGTATTTGGAGAAGAAATAATCACAAATGGCGATCCATTGATAACTGAGCATTTCAAAGAAACCTCAATGTCTTTCCGATGCTACTTTTTGCCAGTAGCTTTAGCTGTGCTCAAACCTTTCTTAATTCTGTTTTTGTGCTCCTTTTGCTGTTTCCTGGAAACCTTATTTCTCTCCAACAGACCATGCCTTGCCAGCCTGTGTTATACTGAGGCTCTGTTATCAGCAGCTAAGAGGCGATATGGTCCTTATTTTATACTGTATAGTGGGCCAGTGTTATCAGGGGGACGTGGGGGGGAGGGGAGCAGACAGGGAAATACATTCATTATTTGGTATTGTGCGCAAGTGAAGTGTTATCAGAAATGATACATGCATATACTATTTATTCTGTATTACATGAAGGGACTATATTATCACGAGTAGATGGATGATATACTCTCCTTTTTCTGATAAATAATGTGTTTGGGTGCTATTCTGGTGCAGTGTTAGTGTCCCAAACTTTGGGCCAGGAGGCCTGGTTCATGTCCCATATGCAGTGGAGGTATGCAGTAACATCTCTGAACAGGTGGATTAGGAAACTATCTATAACGAGCTTGGTCCTGAAGGGGTTAATGGTGACATGAAGTCACACTCAACACGATGATGACAGAAGAACATGAGTGGTGAGATTATCTCTGTATGAGGAAGGAGATGGACATGCCATTTGAGTCCCATGATGCGCACAGTAATAATGTCTGTCATATCAATATAACTTGTCCCTGATTGTTACTCTTGTTAAAATACCCAATGGTTTTAATATGCTGCACTGGGTGAAGCAGATCCTGCAGATCCGAAACCTAAAAGGATGGCGGCAGCAAATCTACGTTAATTACCAAGAGGCCAGTCAGCTCAAACAACATGGTGAGCAACAATGAGGGTCCATCATGTAACACAGTGAGCAGCAATGTGGGTCCATCCTGTAACACAGTGATCAGCAATGTGGGTCAATCCTGTAAAACAGTGAGCAGCAATGTGGGTCCATCCTGGAACACAGTGAGCAGCAATGTGGGTCCGTTGTGTTACAAAGTGAGCAGCAATGTGGGTCCATCATGTCACACAGTGATCAGCAATGTGGGTTCATAATGTAATACAGTGAGCAGCAATGTGGGTCCATCCTGTAACACAGTGAGCAGCAATGTGGGTCCGTTATGTAACACAGTAAGCAGCAATGTGGGTCCATCATGTCACACAGTGAGCAGCAATGTGGGTCCATTATGAAACAAAGTGAGCAGCAATGTGGGTCCATCATGTCAAACAGTGATCAGCAATGTGGGTCCATTATGTAACACAGTGAGCAGCAATGTGGGTGCATCGTGTAACACAGTGAGCAGCAATGTGGGTCCATCATGTAATACAGTGAGCAGCAATGTGGGTCCATCATGTCACACAGTGATCAGCAATGTGGGTCCATTATGTAACACAGTGAGCAGCAATGTGGGTCCATCATGTAACACAGTGAGCAGCAATGCGGGTCTATCATGTAACACAGTGAGCAGCAATGTGGCTCCATCACTTAACACAGTGAGCAGCAATGTGGGTCCATCCTGTAACACAGCAAGCAGCAATGTGGGTCCATTATGTAACACAGTGAGCAGCAATGTGATTCTATCATGTAACACAGTGAGCAGCAATGTGGGTCCATCATGTAACACAGTGAGCAGCAATGTGATTCTATCATGTAACACAGTGAGCAGCAATGTGGGTCCATTATGTAACACAGTGAGCAGCAATGTGGGTCCATTATGTAACACAGTGAGCAGCAATGTGATTCTATTATGTAACACAGTGAGCAGCAATGTGGGTGCATCGTGTAACACAGTGAGCAGCAATGTGGGTCCATCATGTAACACAGTGAGCAGCAATGTGGGTCCATTATGTAATACAGTGAGCAGCAATGTGGGTCCATTATGTAACACAGTGAGCAGCAATGTGGGTCCATTATGTAATACAGTGAGCAGCAATGTGGGTCCATCATGTAATACAGTGAGCAGCAATGTGGGTCCGTCGTGTTACACAGTGAGCAGCAATGTGGGTCCATCATGTAATACAGTGAGCAGCAATGTGGGTCCATTATGTAACACAGTGAGCAGCAATGTGGGTCCATTATGTAATACAGTGAGCAGCAATGTGGGTCCATCGTGTAACACAGTGAGCAGCAATGTAGGTCCATCATGTAACACAGTGAGCAGCAATGTGAGTCCATCATGTAACACAGTGAGCAGCAATGTTGCTCTATTATGTAATACAGTGAGCAGCAATGTGGGTCCATTATGTAATACAGTGAGCAGCAATGTAGGTCCATCATGTAACACAGTGAGCAGCAATGTGAGTCCATCATGTAGCACAGTGAGCAGCAATGTGGGTCCATTATGTAATACAGTGAGCAGCAATGTGGTTCCATCATGTAACACAGTGAGCAGCAATGTGGGTCCATTATGTAATACAGTGAGCAGCAATGTGGTTCCATCATGTAACACAGTGAGCAGCAATGTGGGTCCATCATGTAACACAGTGAGCAGCAATGTGGGTCCATCATGTAGCACAGTGAGCAGCAATGTGGGTCCATCATGTAACACAGTGAGCAGCAATGTTGCTCCATTATGTAATACATTGAGCAGCAATGTGGGTCCATTATGTAATACAGTGAGCAGCAATGTGGGTCCATCGTGTAACACAGTGAGCAGCAATGTGGGTCCATCGTGTAACACAGTGATCAGCAATGTGGGTCCATCATGTAACACAGTGAGCAGCAATGTGTGTCCATCATGTCACACAGTGAGCAGCAATGTGGGTCCATTATGTAATACAGTGAGCAGCAATGTGGGTCCATTATGTAATTCAGTGAGCAGCAATGTGGGTTCATTATGTAACACTGTGAGCAGAAAATGTGGGTTCATTATGTAACACAGTGAGCAGCAATGTGGGTCATTCGTGTTACACAGTGAGCAGCAATGTGGGTCCATCATGTAACACAGTGAGCGGCAACGTGGGAGCATTATGTAACACAGTGAGCTGCAATGTGGGTTCATTATGTAACACAGTGAGCAGCAATGTGAGTTCTTCATGTAACACAGTGAGCAGCAATGTGGGTCCATTATGTAAAACAGTGAGCAGCAATGTGAGTCCATCATGTAACACAGTGAGCAGCAATGTGGGTCCATTATGTAATACAGTGAGCAGCAAAGTGGGTCCGTTATGTAACACAGTAAGCAGCAATGTGGGTCCATCATGTAACACAGTGAGCAGCAATGTGGGTCCATTATGTAATACAGTGAGCAGCAAAGTGGGTCCGTTATGTAACACAGTAAGCAGCAATGTGGGTCCATCATGTAACACAGTAAGCAGCAATGTGGGTCCATCATGTAACACAGTGAGCAGCAATGTGGGTCCATTATGAAATACAGTGAGCAGCAATGTGGGTCCATTATGTAACACAGTGAGCAGCAATGTGGGTCCATTATGTAATACAGTGAGCAGCAATGTGGGTCCATCATGTAACACAGTGAGCAGCAATGTGGGTCCATCGTGTTACACAGTGAGCAGCAATGTGGGTCTATCATGTAACACAGTGAGCGGCAACGTGGGAGCATTATGTAAAACAGTGAGCAGCAATGTGGGTTCACTATGTAAAACAGTGAGCAGCAATGTAGGTCCATCATGTAACACAGTGAGCAGCAATGTGAGTCCATCATGTAACACAGTGAGCAGCAATGTGTGTCCATTATGTAATACGTGAGCAGCAATGTGGGTCCATCATGTAACACAGTGAGCAGCAATGTTGCTCTATTATGTAATACAGTGAGCAGCAATGTGGGTCCATTATGTAATACAGTGAGCAGCAATGTGGGTTCATTATGTAATACAGTGAGCAGCAATGTGGTTCCATCATGTAACACAGTGAGCAGCAATGTGGGTCCATCATGTAACACAGTGAGCAGCAATGTGGGTCCATCATGTAACACAGTGAGCAGCAATGTGGGTCCATTATGTAATAGAGTGAGCAGCAATGTGGTTCCATCATGTAACACAGTGAGCAGCAATGTGGGTCCATTATGTAATACAGTGAGCAGCAATGTGGTTCCATCATGTAACACAGTGAGCAGCAATGTGGGTCCATCATGTAACACAGTGAGCAGCAATGTGGGTCCATCATGTAGCACAGTGAGCAGCAATGTGGGTCCATCATGTAACACAGTGAGCAGCAATGTTGCTCCATTATGTAATACAGTGAGCAGCAATGTGGGTCCATTATGTAATACAGTGAGCAGCAATGTGGGTCCATCGTGTAACACAGTGAGCAGCAATGTGGGTCCATCGTGTAACACAATGATCAGCAATGTGGGTCCATCATGTAACACAGTGAGCAGCAATGTGTGTCCATCATGTCACACAGTGAGCAGCAATGTGGGTCCATTATTTAATACAGTGAGCAGCAATGTGGGTCCATTATGTCATTCAGTGAGCAGCAATGTGGGTTCATTATGTAACACTGTGAGCAGAAAATGTGGGTTCATTATGTAACACAGTGAGCAGCAATGTGGGTCATTCGTGTAACACAATGAGCAGCAATGTGGGTTCAACGTGTAACACAGTGAGCTGCAGTGTGGGTCCATCATGTAACACAGTAAGCAGCAATGTGGTTCTATCATGTAACACAGTGAGCAGCAATGTGGGTTCATTATGTAACACAGTGAACAGCAATGTGGGCCCATCATGTAACACAGAGATCAGCAATGTGGGTTCATAATGTAATACAGTGAGCACCAATGTGGGTCCATCCTGTAACAATGTGAGCAGCAATGTGGGTCCATAATATAACACAGTGAGCAGCAATGTGGGTCCATCATGGCACACGGTGATCAGCAATGTTGGTTCATAATGTAACACAGTGAGCAGCAATGTGGGTCGATCGTGTAACACAGTGAGAAGCAATGTGAGTCCATCATGTCACACGGTGATCAGCAATGTGGGTCCATCATGTAACACAGTGAGCAGCAATGTGGGTCCATTATGTAACACAGTCAGCAGCAATGTGGGTTCATCATGTAATACAGTGAGCAGCAATGTCGGTCCATCCTGTAACACAGTGAGCAGCAATGTGGGTCCATCATGTAACACAGTGAGCAGCAATGTGGGTCCATCATGTAACACAGTGAGCAGCAATGTGGGTTCATCATGTAACACAGTGAGCAGCAATGTAGGTCCATCGTGTAACACAGTGATCAGCAATGTGGGTCCATTATGTAACACAGTGAGCAGCAATGTGGGTTCATTATGTAACACAGTGAGCAGCAATGTGGGTTCATTATGTAACACAGTGAGCAGCAATGTGGTTCTATCATGTAACACAGTGAGCAGCAATGTGGGTCCATTATGTAACACAGTGCGCAGCAATGTGGGTTCATCATGTAACACAGTGAGCAGCAATGTGGTTCTATCATGTAACATAGTGATCAGAAATGTGGGTCAATTATGTAGCACCGTGAGGAGCAATGTGGGTTCATCATGTAAAACAGTGAGCAGCAACGTGGGTTCATTATGTAACACAGTGAGCAGCAATGTAGGTCCATCGTGTAACACAGTGATCAGCAATGTGGGTCCATTATGTAACACAGTGATCAGCAATGTGGGTCCATTATGTAACACAGTGAGCAGCAATGTGGGTTCATTATGTAACACAGTGAGCAGCAATGTGGGTTCATCATGTAACACAGTGAGCAGCAATGTAGGTCCATCGTGTAACACAGTGATCAGCAATGTGGGTCCATTATGTAACACAGTGATCAGCAATGTGGGTCCATTATGTAACACAGTGAGCAGCAATGTGGGTTCATTATGTAACACAGTGAGCAGCAATGTGGTTCTATCATGTAACACAGTGATCAGCAATGTGGGTCCATTATGTAACACAGTGCGCAGCAATGTGGGTTCATCATGTAACACTGTGAGCAGCAATGTGGGTTCATCATGTAACACAGTGAGCAGCAATGTGGGTCCATCATGTCACACGGTGATCAGCAATGTGGGTTCATAATGTAATACAGTGAGCAGCAATGTGGGTCCATCCTGTAACACAGTGAGCAGCAATGTGGGTCCGTTATGTAACACAGTAAGCAGCAATGTGGGTCCATCATGTCACACAGTGAGCAGCAATGTGGGTCCATTATGTAACACAGTGAGCAGCAATGTGGGTCCATCATGTCAAACAGTGATCAGCAATGTGGGTCCATCATGTAATACAGTGAGCAGGAATGTGGGTCCATCATGTCACACAGTGATCAGCAATGTGGGTCCATTATGTAACACAGTGAGCAGCAATGTGGTTCTATCATGTAACATAGTGATCAGAAATGTGGGTCAATTATGTAGCACCGTGAGGAGCAATGTGGGTTCATCATGTAAAACAGTGAGCAGCAACGTGGGTTCATTATGTAACACAGTGAGCAGCAATGTAGGTCCATCGTGTAACACAGTGATCAGCAATGTGGGTCCATTATGTAACACAGTGATCAGCAATGTGGGTCCATTATGTAACACAGTGAGCAGCAATGTGGGTTCATTATGTAACACAGTGAGCAGCAATGTGGGTTCATCATGTAACACAGTGAGCAGCAATGTAGGTCCATCGTGTAACACAGTGATCAGCAATGTGGGTCCATTATGTAACACAGTGATCAGCAATGTGGGTCCATTATGTAACACAGTGAGCAGCAATGTGGGTTCATTATGTAACACAGTGAGCAGCAATGTGGTTCTATCATGTAACACAGTGATCAGCAATGTGGGTCCATTATGTAACACAGTGCGCAGCAATGTGGGTTCATCATGTAACACTGTGAGCAGCAATGTGGGTTCATCATGTAACACAGTGAGCAGCAATGTGGGTCCATCATGTCACACGGTGATCAGCAATGTGGGTTCATAATGTAATACAGTGAGCAGCAATGTGGGTCCATCCTGTAACACAGTGAGCAGCAATGTGGGTCCGTTATGTAACACAGTAAGCAGCAATGTGGGTCCATCATGTCACACAGTGAGCAGCAATGTGGGTCCATTATGTAACACAGTGAGCAGCAATGTGGGTCCATCATGTCAAACAGTGATCAGCAATGTGGGTCCATCATGTAATACAGTGAGCAGCAATGTGGGTCCATCATGTCACACAGTGATCAGCAATGTGGGTCCATTATGTAACACAGTGAGCAGCAATGTGGGTCCATCATGTAACACAGTGAGCAGCAATGTGGGTCTATCATGTAACACAGTGAGCAGCAATGTGGGTCCATCACTTAACACAGTGAGCAGCAATGTGGGTCCATCCTGTAACACAGCAAGCAGCAATGTGGGTCCATTATGTAACACAGTGAGCAGCAATGTGATTCTATCATGGAACACAGTGAGCAGCAATGTGGGTCCATCATGTAACACAGTGAGCAGCAATGTGATTCTATCATGTAACACAGTGAGCAGCAATGTGGGTCCATTATGTAACACAGTGAGCAGCAATGTGGGTCCATTATGTAACACAGTGAGCAGCAATGTGATTCTATTATGTAACACAGTGAGCAGCAATGTGGGTGCATCGTGTAACACAGTGAGCAGCAATGTGGGTCCATCATGTAACACAGTGAGCAGCAATGTGGGTCCATTATGTAATACAGTGAGCAGCAATGTGGGTCCATTATGTAACACAGTGAGCAGCAATGTGGGTCCATTATGTAATACAGTGAGCAGCAATGTGGGTCCATCATGTAACACAGTGAGCAGCAATGTGGGTCCATCATGTAACACAGTGAGCAGCAATGTGGGTCCATCGTGTTACACAGTGAGCAGCAATGTGGGTCCATCATGTAATGCAGTGAGCAGCAATGTGGGTCCATCGTGTAACACAGTGAGCAGCAATGTGGGTCCATCGTGTTACACAGTGAGCAGCAATGTAGGTCCATCATGTAACACAGTGAGCAGCAATGTGAGTCCATCATGTAACACAGTGAGCAGCAATGTTGCTCTATTATGTAATACAGTGAGCAGCAATGTGGGTCCATTATGTAATACAGTGAGCAGCAATGTAGGTCCATCATGTAACACAGTGAGCATCAATGTGAGTCCATCATGTAGCACAGTGAGCAGCAATGTGGGTCCATTATGTAATACAGTGAGCAGCAATGTGGTTCCATCATGTAACACAGTGAGCAGCAATGTGGGTCCATCATGTAACACAGTGAGCAGCAATGTGGGTCCATCATGTAATACAGTGAGCAGCAATGTGGGTCCATCATGTAACACAGTGAGCAGCAATGTGGGTCCATCATGTAATGCAGTGAGCAGCAATGTGGGTCCATCGTGTTACACAGTGAGCAGCAATGTAGGTCCATCATGTAACACAGTGAGCAGCAATGTGAGTCCATCATGTAACACAGTGAGCAGCAATGTGGGTCCATTATGTAATACAGTGAGCAGCAATGTGGGTCCATTATGTAATACAGTGAGCAGCAATGTAGGTCCATCATGTAACACAGTGAGCAGCAATGTGAGTCCATCATGTAGCACAGTGAGCAGCAATGTGGGTCCATTATGTAATACAGTGAGCAGCAATGTGGTTCCATCATGTAACACAGTGAGCAGCAATGTGGGTCCATTGTGTAATACAGTGAGCAGCAATGTGGTTCCATCATGTAACACAGTTAGCAGCAATGTGGGTCCATCATGTAACACAGTGAGCAGCAATGTGGGTCCATCATGTAGCACAGTGAGCAGCAATGTGGGTCCATCATGTAACACAGTGAGCAGCAATGTTGCTCCATTATGTAATACATTGAGCAGCAATGTGGGTCCAGTATGTAATACAGTGAGCAGCAATGTGGGTCCATCGTGTAACACAGTGAGCAGCAATGTGGGTCCATCGTGTAACACAGTGATCAGCAATGTGGGTCCATCATGTAACACAGTGAGCAGCAATGTGTGTCCATCATGTCACACAGTGAGCAGCAATGTGGGTCCATTATGTAATACAGTGAGCAGCAATGTGGGTCCATTATGTAATTCAGTGAGCAGCAATGTGGGTTCATTATGTAACACTGTGAGCAGAAAATGTGGGTTCATTATGTAACACAGTGAGCAGCAATGTGGGTCATTCGTGTTACACAGTGAGCAGCAATGTGGGTCCATCATATAACACAGTGAGCGGCAACGTGGGAGCATTATGTAACACAGTGAGCTGCAATGTGGGTTCATTATGTAACACAGTGAGCAGCAATGTGAGTTCTTCATGTAACACAGTGAGCAGCAATGTTGGTCCATTATGTAAAACAGTGAGCAGCAATGTGAGTCCATCATGTAACACAGTGAGCAGCAATGTGGGTCCATTATGTAATACAGTGAGCAGCAATGTGGGTCCGTTATGTAACACAGTAAGCAGCAATGTGGGTCCATCATGTAACACAGTGAGCAGCAATATGGGTCCATTATGAAATACAGTGAGCAGCAATGTGGGTCCATTATGTAACGCAGTGAGCAGCAATGTGGGTCCATTATGTCATACAGTGAGCAGCAATGTGGGTCCATCATGTAACACAGTGAGCAGCAATGTGGGTCCATCGTGTTACACAGTGAGCTGCAATGTGGGTCCATCATGTAAAACAGTGAGCAGCAATGTGGGTTCATTATGTAAAACAGTGAGCAGCAATGTAGGTCCATCATGTAACACAGTGAGCAGCAATGTGAGTCCATCATGTAACACAGTGAGCAGCAATGTGTGTCCATTATGTAATACGTGAGCAGCAATGTGGGACCATCATGTAACACAGTGAGCAGCAATGTGGGTCCATTATGTAATACAGTGAGCAGCAATGTAGGTCCATCATGTAACACAGTGAGCAGCAATGTGAGTCCATCATGTAACACAGTGAGCAGCAATGTGGGTCCATTATGTAATACAGTGAGCAGCAATGTGGTTCCATCATGTAACACAGTGAGCAGCAATGTGGGTCCATCATGTAACACAGTGAGCAGCAATGTGGGTCCATCATGTAACACAGTGAGCAGCAATGTGGGTCCATCATGTAACACAGTGAGCAGCAATGTTGCTCCATTATGTAATACAGTGAGCAGCAATGTGGGTCCATTATGTAATACAGTGAGCAGCAATGTGGGTCCATCGTGTAACACAGTGAGCAGCAATGTGGGTCCATCGTGTAACACAGTGATCAGCAATGTGGGTCCATCATGTAACACAGTGAGCAGCAATGTGTGTCCATCATGTCACACAGTGAGCAGCAATGTGGGTCCATTATTTAATACAGTGAGCAGCAATGTGGGTCCATTATGTCATTCAGTGAGCAGCAATGTGGGTTCATTATGTAACACTGTGAGCAGAAAATGTGGGTTCATTATGTAACACAGTGAGCAGCAATGTGGGTCATTCGTGTAACACAGTGAGCAGCAATGTGGGTTCAACGTGTAACACAGTGAGCTGCAGTGTGGGTCCATCATGTAACACAGTAAGCAGCAATGTGGTTCTATCATGTAACACAGTGAGCAGCAATGTGGGTTCATTATGTAACACAGTGAACAGCAATGTGGGCCCATCATGTAACACAGAGATCAGCAATGTGGGTTCATAATGTAATACAGTGAGCAGCAATGTGGGTCCATCCTGTAACACAGTGAGCAGCAATGTGAGTCATTATGTAACACAGTGAGCAGCAATGCGGATCCATCATGTCACACAGTGACCAGCAATGTGGGTTCATAATGTAATACAGTGAGCACCAATGTGGGTCCATCCTGTAACAATGTGAGCAGCAATGTGGGTCCATAATATAACACAGTGAGCAGCAATGTGGGTCCATCATGGCACACGGTGATCAGCAATGTTGGTTCATAATGTAACACAGTGAGCAGCAATGTGGGTCGATCGTGTAACACAGTGAGCAGCAATGTGAGTCCATCATGTAGCACAGTGAGCAGCAATGTGGGTCCATTATGTAATACAGTGAGCAGCAATGTGGTTCCATCATGTAACACAGTGAGCAGCAATGTGGGTCCATTATGTAATACAGTGAGCAGCAATGTGGTTCCATCATGTAACACAGTGAGCAGCAATGTGGGTCCATCATGTAACACAGTGAGCAGCAATGTGGGTCCATCATGTAGCACAGTGAGCAGCAATGTGGGTCCATCATGTAACACAGTGAGCAGCAATGTTGCTCCATTATGTAATACATTGAGCAGCAATGTGGGTCCATTATGTAATACAGTGAGCAGCAGTGTGGGTCCATCGTGTAACACAGTGAGCAGCAATGTGGGTCCATCGTGTAACACAGTGATCAGCAATGTGGGTCCATCATGTAACACAGTGAGCAGCAATGTGTGTCCATCATGTCACACAGTGAGCAGCAATGTGGGTCCATTATGTAATACAGTGAGCAGCAATGTGGGTCCATTATGTAATTCAGTGAGCAGCAATGTGGGTTCATTATGTAACACTGTGAGCAGAAAATGTGGGTTCATTATGTAACACAGTGAGCAGCAATGTGGGTCATTCGTGTTACACAGTGAGCAGCAATGTGGGTCCATCATATAACACAGTGAGCGGCAACGTGGGAGCATTATGTAACACAGTGAGCTGCAATGTGGGTTCATTATGTAACACAGTGAGCAGCAATGTGGGTTCATTATGTAACACAGTGAGCAGCAATGTGAGTCCATCATGTAACACAGTGAGCAGCAATGTGGGTTCTTCATGTAACACAGTGAGCAGCAATGTGAGTTCTTCATGTAACACAGTGAGCAGCAATGTGGGTCCATTATGTAAAACAGTGAGCAGCAATGTGGGTCATTCGTGATACACAGTGAGCAGCAACGTGGGAGCATTATGTAACACAGTGAGCTGCAATGTGGGTTCATTATGTAACACAGTGAGCAGCAATGTGAGTCCATCATGTAACACAGTGAGCAGCAATGTGGGTCCATTATGTAATACAGTGAGCAGCAATGTGGGTCCATTATGTAACACAGTGAGCAGCAATGTGGGTCCATTATGTAATACAGTGAGCAGCAATGTGGGTCCATCATGTAACACAGTGAGCAGCAATGTGGGTCCATCGTGTTACACAGTGAGCAGCAATGTGGGTCCATTATGTAATACGTGAGCAGCAATGTGGGTCCATCATGTAACACAGTGAGCGGCAACGTGGGAGCATTATGTAAAACAGTGAGCAGCAATGTGGGTTCATTATGTAAAACAGTGAGCAGCAATGTGGGTCCATCATGTAACACAGTGAGCGGCAACGTGGGAGCATTATGTTAAACAGTGAGCAGCAATGTGGGTTCATTATGTAAAACAGTGAGCAGCAATGTGAGTCCATCATGTAACACAGTGAGCAGCAATGTGGGTCCATCGTGTTACACAGTGAGCAGCAATGTGTGTCCATTATGTAATACGTGAGAAGCAATGTGGGTCCATCATGTAACACAGTGAGCAGCAATGTTGCTCTATTATGTAATACAGTGAGCAGCAATGTGGGTCCATTATGTAATACAGTGAGCAGCAATGTAGGTCCATCATGTAACACAGTGAGCAGCAATGTGAGTCCATCATGTAACACAGTGAGCAGCAATGTGGGTCCATTATGTAATACAGTGAGCAGCAATGTGGTTCCATCATGTAACACAGTGAGCAGCAATGTGGGTCCATTATGTAATACAGTGAGCAGCAATGTGGTTCCATCATGTAACACAGTGAGCAGCAATGTGGGTCCATCATGTAACACAGTGAGCAGCAATGTGGGTCCATCATGTAGCACAGTGAGCAGCAATGTGGGTCCATCATGTAACACAGTGAGCAGCAATGTTGCTCCATTATGTAATACAGTGAGCAGCAATGTGGGTCCATTATGTAATACAGTGAGCAGCAATGTGGGTCCATCGTGTAACACAGTGAGCAGCAATGTGGGTCCATCATGTAACACAGTGAGCAGCAATGTGTGTCCATCATGTCACACAGTGAGCAGCAATGTGGGTCCATTATTTAATACAGTGAGCAGCAATGTGGGTCCATTATGTCATTCAGTGAGCAGCAATGTGGGTTCATTATGTAACACTGTGAGCAGAAAATGTGGGTTCATTATGTAACACAGTGAGCAGCAATGTGCGTCATTCGTGTAACACAGTGAGCAGCAATGTGGGTTCAACGTGTAACACAGTGAGCTGCAGTGTGGGTCCATCATGTAACACAGTAAGCAGCAATGTGGTTCTATCATGTAACACAGTGAGCAGCAATGTGGGTTCATTATGTAACACAGTGAACAGCAATGTGGGTTCATAATGTAATACAGTGAGCAGCAATGTGGGTCCATCCTGTAACACAGTGAGCAGCAATGTGGGTTCATAATGTAATACAGTGAGCACCAATGTGGGTCCATCCTGTAACAATGTGAGCAGCAATGTGGGTCCATAATATAACACAGTGAGCAGCAATGTGGGTCCATCATGGCACACGGTGATCAGCAATGTTGGTTCATAATGTAACACAGTGAGCAGCAATGTGGGTCGATCGTGTAACACAGTGAGAAGCAATGTGAGTCCATCATGTCACACGGTGATCAGCAATGTGGGTCCATCATGTAATACAGTGAGCAGCAATGTGAGTTCATCATGTAATACAGTGAGCAGCAATGTCGGTCCATTATGTAACACAGTCAGCAGCAATGTGGGTTCATCATGTAATACAGTGATCAGCAATGTCGGTCCATCCTGTAACACAGTGAGCAGCAATGTGGGTCCATCATGTAACACAGTGAGCAGCAATGTGGGTCCATCATGTAACACAGTGAGCAGCAATGTGGGTTCATCATGTAACACAGTGAGCAGCAATGTAGGTCCATCGTGTAACACAGTGATCAGCAATGTGGGTCCATTATGTAACACAGTGATCAGCAATGTGGGTCCATTATGTAACACAGTGAGCAGCAATGTGGGTTCATTATGTAACACAGTGAGCAGCAATGTGGGTTCATTATGTAACACAGTGAGCAGCAATGTGGTTCTATCATGTAACACAGTGCGCAGCAATGTGGGTTCATCATGTAACACAGTGAGCAGCAATGTGGTTCTATCATGTAACACAGTGATCAGAAATGTGGGTCCATTATGTAGCACCGTGAGGAGCAATGTGGGTTCATCATGTAACACAGTGAGCAGCAACGTGGGTTCATTATGTAACACAGTGAGCAGCAATGTGGGTTCATCATGTAACACAGTGAGCAGCAATGTAGGTCCATCGTGTAACACAGTGATCAGCAATGTGGGTCCATTATGTAACACAGTGAGCAGCAATGTGGGTTCATTATGTAACACTGTGAGCAGAAAATGTGGGTTCATTATGTAACACAGTGAGCAGCAATGTGGGTCCATTATGTAATACAGTGAGCAGCAATGTGGGTCCATCGTGTAACACAGTGAGCAGCAATGTGGGTCCATCGTGTAACACAGTGATCAGCAATGTGGGTCCATCATGTAACACAGTGAGCAGCAATGTGTGTCCATCATGTCACACAGTGAGCAGCAATGTGGGTCCATTATGTAATACAGTGAGCAGCAATGTGGGTCCATTATGTAATTCAGTGAGCAGCAATGTGGGTTCATTATGTAACACTGTGAGCAGAAAATGTGGGTTCATTATGTACCACAGTGAGCAGCAATGTGGGTCATTCGTGTTACACAGTGAGCAGCAATGTGGGTCCATCATATAACACAGTGAGCGGCAACGTGGGAGCATTATGTAACAGTGAGCTGCAATGTGGGTTCATTATGTAACACAGTGAGCAGCAATGTGAGTTCTTCATGTAACACAGTGAGCAGCAATGTTGGTCCATTATGTAAAACAGTGAGCAGCAATGTGAGTCCATCATGTAACACAGTGAGCAGCAATGTGGGTCCATTATGTAATACAGTGAGCAGCAATGTGGGTCCGTTATGTAACACAGTAAGCAGCAATGTGGGTCCATCATGTAACACAGTGAGCAGCAATATGGGTCCATTATGAAATACAGTGAGCAGCAATGTGGGTCCATTATGTAACGCAGTGAGCAGCAATGTGGGTCCATTATGTAATACAGTGAGCTGCAATGTGGGTCCATCATGTAACACAGTGAGCAGCAATGTGGGTCCATCGTGTTACACAGTGAGCAGCAATGTGGGTCCATCATGTAAAACAGTGAGCAGCAATGTGGGTTCATTATGTAAAACAGTGAGCAGCAATGTAGGTCCATCATGTAACACAGTGAGCAGCAATGTGAGTCCATCATGTAACACAGTGAGCAGCAATGTGTGTCCATTATGTAATACGTGAGCAGCAATGTGGGTCCATCATGTAACACAGTGAGCAGCAATGTGGGTCCATTATGTAATACAGTGAGCAGCAATGTAGGTCCATCATGTAACACAGTGAGCAGCAATGTGAGTCCATCATGTAACACAGTGAGCAGCAATGTGGGTCCATTATGTAATACAGTGAGCAGCAATGTGTTTCCATCATGTAACACAGTGAGCAGCAATGTGGGTCCATCATGTAACACAGTGAGCAGCAATGTGGGTCCATCATGTAACACAGTGAGCAGCAATGTGGGTCCATCATGTAACACAGTGAGCAGCAATGTTGCTCCATTATGTAATACAGTGAGCAGCAATGTGGGTCCATTATGTAATACAGTGAGCAGCAATGTGGGTCCATCGTGTAACACAGTGAGCAGCAATGTGGGTCCATCGTGTAACACAGTGATCAGCAATGTGGGTCCATCATGTAACACAGTGAGCAGCAATGTGTGTCCATCATGTCACACAGTGAGCAGCAATGTGGGTCCATTATTTAATACAGTGAGCAGCAATGTGGGTCCATTATGTCATTCAGTGAGCAGCAATGTGGGTCATTCGTGTAACACAGTGAGCAGCAATGTGGGTTCAACGTGTAACACAGTGAGCTGCAGTGTGGGTCCATCATGTAACACAGTAAGCAGCAATGTGGTTCTATCATGTAACACAGTGAGCAGCAATGTGGGTTCATTATGTAACACAGTGAACAGCAATGTGGGCCCATCATGTAACACAGAGATCAGCAATGTGGGTTCATAATGTAATACAGTGAGCAGCAATGTGGGTCCATCCTGTAACACAGTGAGCAGCAATGTGAGTCATTATGTAACACAGTGAGCAGCAATGCGGATCCATCATGTCACACAGTGACCAGCAATGTGGGTTCATAATGTAATACAGTGAGCACCAATGTGGGTCCATCCTGTAACAATGTGAGCAGCAATGTGGGTCCATAATATAACACAGTGAGCAGCAATGTGGGTCCATCATGGCACACGGTGATCAGCAATGTTGGTTCATAATGTAACACAGTGAGCAGCAATGTGGGTCGATCGTGTAACACAGTGAGCAGCAATGTGAGTCCATCATGTAGCACAGTGAGCAGCAATGTGGGTCCATTATGTAATACAGTGAGCAGCAATGTGGTTCCATCATGTAACACAGTGAGCAGCAATGTGGGTCCATTATGTAATACAGTGAGCAGCAATGTGGTTCCATCATGTAACACAGTGAGCAGCAATGTGGGTCCATTATGTAATACAGTGAGCAGCAATGTGGTTCCATCATGTAACACAGTGAGCAGCAATGTGGGTCCATCATGTAACACAGTGAGCAGCAATGTGGGTCCATCATGTAGCACAGTGAGCAGCAATGTGGGTCCATTATGTAATACAGTGAGCAGCAGTGTGGGTCCATCGTGTAACACAGTGAGCAGCAATGTGGGTCCATCGTGTAACACAGTGATCAGCAATGTGGGTCCATCATGTAACACAGTGAGCAGCAATGTGTGTCCATCATGTCACACAGTGAGCAGCAATGTGGGTCCATTATGTAATACAGTGAGCAGCAATGTGGGTCCATTATGTAATTCAGTGAGCAGCAATGTGGGTTCATTATGTAACACTGTGAGCAGAAAATGTGGGTTCATTATGTAACACAGTGAGCAGCAATGTGGGTCATTCGTGTTACACAGTGAGCAGCAATGTGGGTCCATCATATAACACAGTGAGCGGCAACGTGGGAGCATTATGTAACACAGTGAGCTGCAATGTGGGTTCATTATGTAACACAGTGAGCAGCAATGTGGGTTCATTATGTAACACAGTGAGCAGCAATGTGAGTCCATCATGTAACACAGTGAGCAGCAATGTGGGTTCTTCATGTAACACAGTGAGCAGCAATGTGAGTTCTTCATGTAACACAGTGAGCAGCAATGTGGGTCCATTATGTAAAACAGTGAGCAGCAATGTGGGTCATTCGTGATACACAGTGAGCAGCAACGTGGGAGCATTATGTAACACAGTGAGCTGCAATGTGGGTTCATTATGTAACACAGTGAGCAGCAATGTGAGTCCATCATGTAACACAGTGAGCAGCAATGTGGGTCCATTATGTAATACAGTGAGCAGCAATGTGGGTCCATTATGTAACACAGTGAGCAGCAATGTGGGTCCATTATGTAACACAGTGAGCAGCAATGTGGGTCCATCATGTAATACAGTGAGCAGCAATGTGGGTCCATCGTGTTACACAGTGAGCAGCAATGTGGATCCATCATGTAACACAGTGAGCAGCAATGTGGGTCCATTATGTAATACAGTGAGCAGCAATGTGGGTCCATTATGTAACACAGTGAGCAGCAATGTGGGTCCATTATGTAACACAGTGAGCAGCAATGTGGGTCCATTATGTAATACAGTGAGCAGCAATGTGGGTCCATCGTGTTACACAGTGAGCAGCAATGTGGGTCCATCATGTAACACAGTGAGCGGCAACGTGGGAGCATTATGTAAAACAGTGAGCAGCAATGTGGGTTCATTATGTAAAACAGTGAGCAGCAATGTGAGTCCATCATGTAACACAGTGAGCAGCAATGTGGGTCCATCGTGTTACACAGTGAGCAGCAATGTGAGTCCATCATGTAACACAGTGAGCAGCAATGTGTGTCCATTATGTAATACGTGAGCAGCAATGTGGGTCCATCATGTAACACAGTGAGCAGCAATGTTGCTCTATTATGTAATACAGTGAGCAGCAATGTGGGTCCATTATGTAATACAGTGAGCAGCAATGTAGGTCCATCATGTAACACAGTGAGCAGCAATGTGAGTCCATCATGTAACACAGTGAGCAGCAATGTGGGTCCATTATGTAATACAGTGAGCAGCAATGTGGTTCCATCATGTAACACAGTGAGCAGCAATGTGGGTCCATTATGTAATACAGTGAGCAGCAATGTGGTTCCATCATGTAACACAGTGAGCAGCAATGTGGGTCCATCATGTAACACAGTGAGCAGCAATGTGGGTCCATCATGTAGCACAGTGAGCAGCAATGTGGGTCCATCATGTAACACAGTGAGCAGCAATGTTGCTCCATTATGTAATACAGTGAGCAGCAATGTGGGTCCATTATGTAATACAGTGAGCAGCAATGTGGGTCCATCGTGTAACACAGTGAGCAGCAATGTGGGTCCATCGTGTAACACAGTGATCAGCAATGTGGGTCCATCATGTAACACAGTGAGCAGCAATGTGTGTCCATCATGTCACACAGTGAGCAGCAATGTGGGTCCATTATTTAATACAGTGAGCAGCAATGTGGGTCCATTATGTCATTCAGTGAGCAGCAATGTGGGTTCATTATGTAACACTGTGAGCAGAAAATGTGGGTTCATTATGTAACACAGTGAGCAGCAATGTGCGTCATTCGTGTAACACAGTGAGCAGCAATGTGGGTTCAACGTGTAACACAGTGAGCTGCAGTGTGGGTCCATCATGTAACACAGTAAGCAGCAATGTGGTTCTATCATGTAACACAGTGAGCAGCAATGTGGGTTCATTATGTAACACAGTGAACAGCAATGTGGGCCCATCATGTAACACAGAGATCAGCAATGTGGGTTCATAATGTAATACAGTGAGCAGCAATGTGGGTCCATCCTGTAACACAGTGAGCAGCAATGTGGGTTCATAATGTAATACAGTGAGCACCAATGTGGGTCCATCCTGTAACAATGTGAGCAGCAATGTGGGTCCATAATATAACACAGTGAGCACCAATGTGGGTCCATCATGGCACACGGTGATCAGCAATGTTGGTTCATAATGTAACACAGTGAGCAGCAATGTGGGTCGATCGTGTAACACAGTGAGAAGCAATGTGAGTCCATCATGTCACACGGTGATCAGCAATGTGGGTCCATCATGTAACACAGTGAGCAGCAATGTGAGTTCATCATGTAATACAGTGAGCAGCAATGTCGGTCCATTATGTAACACAGTCAGCAGCAATGTGGGTTCATCATGTAATACAGTGATCAGCAATGTCGGTCCATCCTGTAACACAGTGAGCAGCAATGTGGGTCCATCATGTAACACAGTGAGCAGCAATGTGGGTCCATCATGTAACACAGTGAGCAGCAATGTGGGTTCATCATGTAACACAGTGAGCAGCAATGTAGGTCCATCGTGTAACACAGTGATCAGCAATGTGGGTCCATTATGTAACACAGTGATCAGCAATGTGGGTCCATTATGTAACACAGTGAGCAGCAATGTGGGTTCATTATGTAACACAGTGAGCAGCAATGTGGGTTCATTATGTAACACAGTGAGCAGCAATGTGGTTCTATCATGTAACACAGTGATCAGCAATGTGGGTCCATTATGTAACACAGTGCGCAGCAATGTGGGTTCATCATGTAACACAGTGAGCAGCAATGTGGTTCTATCATGTAACACAGTGATCAGAAATGTGGGTCCATTATGTAGCACCGTGAGGAGCAATGTGGGTTCATCATGTAACACAGTGAGCAGCAACGTGGGTTCATTATGTAACACAGTGAGCAGCAATGTGGGTTCATCATGTAACACAGTGAGCAGCAATGTAGGTCCATCGTGTAACACAGTGATCAGCAATGTGGGTCCATTATGTAACACAGTGATCAGCAATGTGGGTCCATTATGTAACACAGTGAGCAGCAATGTGGGTTCATTATGTAACACAGTGAGCAGCAATGTGGGTTCATTATGGAACACAGTGAGCAGCAATGTGGTTCTATCATGTAACACAGTGATCAGCAATGTGGGTCCATTATGTAACACAGTGCGCAGCAATGTGGGTTCATCATGTAACACAGTGAGCAGCAATGTGGGTTCATCATGTAACACAGTGAGCAGCAATGTGGGTCCATTATGTAACACAGTGCGCAGCAATGTGGGTTCATCATGTAACACAGTGAGCAGCAATGTGGGTTCATCATGTAACACAGTGAGCAGCAATGTAGGTCCATCGTGTAACACAGTGATCAGCAATGTGGGTCCATTATGTAACACAGTGCGCAGCAATGTGGGACCATCATGTAACACAGTGAGCAGCAATGTGGGTTCATCATGTAACACAGTGAGCAGCAATGTAGGTCCATCGTGTAACACAGTGATCAGCAATGTGGGTCCATTATGTAACACAGTGATCAGCAATGTGGGTCCATTATGTAACACAGTGAGCAGCAATGTGGGTTCATTATGTAACACAGTGAGCAGCAATGTGGTTCTATCATGTAACACAGTGATCAGCAATGTGGGTCCATTATGTAACACAGTGCACAGCAATGTGGGTTCATCATGTAACACAGTGAGCAGCAATGTGGTTCTATCATGTAACACAGTGATCAGAAATGTGGGTCCATTATGTAGCACCGTGAGGAGCAATGTGGGTTCATCATGTAACACAGTGAGCAGCAACGTGGGTTCATTATGTAACACAGTGAGCAGCAATGTGGTTCTATCATGTAACACAGTGATCAGCAATGTGGGTTCATTATGTAACACATTGATCAGCAATGTGGGTCCATCATGTAACACAGTGAGCAGCAATGTGTGTCCATCATGTCACACAGTGAGCAGCAATGTGGGTCCATTATTTAATACAGTGAGCAGCAATGTGGGTCCATTATGTCATTCAGTGAGCAGCAATGTGGGTCCATTATGTAGCACCGTGAGCAGCAATGTGGGTCCATCATGTAACACCGTGAGCAGCAATGTGGGTTCATTATGTAACACATTGATCAGCAATGTGGGTCCATTATGGAACACCGTGAGCAGCAATGTGGGTTCACCGTTTAACATAGTGAGCAGCAATGTGGGTTCAATATGTAACACCGTGAGCAGCAAGGTGGGTCCATTATGTAACACCGTGACCAGCAATGGGGTCCATTATGTAATACAGTGAGCAGCAATGTGGGTCCATTATGTAAGACAGTGAGCAGCAATGTGGTTCCAACGTGTAACACAGTGAGCAGCAATGTGGGTCCATCATGTAATACTGTGAGCAGCAATGTGGTTCTATCATGTCACACAGTGATCAGCTATATGGGTCCATCATGTAACACAGTGAGCAGCAATGTGGTTCTATCATGTAACACAGTGAGCAGCAATGTGGGTCCATCATGTAACACAGTGAGCAGCAATGTGGGTCCATTATGTAACACTGTGAGCGGCAATGTGGGTCCATTATGTAACACAGTGAGCAGCAATGTGTGCCCAACGTGTAACACGGTGATCAGCAATGTGGGTCCATCATGTAACACAGTGAGCAGCAATGTGGGTCCATCGTGTAACACAGTGAGCAGCAATGTGGGTCCATCGTGTAACACAGTGATCAGCAATGTGGGTCCATCATGTAACACAGTGAGCAGCAATGTGTGTCCATCATGTCACACAGTGAGCAGCAATGTGGGTCCATTATTTAATACAGTGAGCAGCAATGTGGGTCCATTATGTCATTCAGTGAGCAGCAATGTGGGTTCATTATGTAACACTGTGAGCAGAAAATGTGGGTTCATTATGTAACACAGTGAGCAGCAATGTGCGTCATTCGTGTAACACAGTGAGCAGCAATGTGGGTTCAACGTGTAACACAGTGAGCTGCAGTGTGGGTCCATCATGTAACACAGTAAGCAGCAATGTGGTTCTATCATGTAACACAGTGAGCAGCAATGTGGGTTCATTATGTAACACAGTGAACAGCAATGTGGGCCCATCATGTAACACAGAGATCAGCAATGTGGGTTCATAATGTAATACAGTGAGCAGCAATGTGGGTCCATCCTGTAACACAGTGAGCAGCAATGTGGGTTCATAATGTAATACAGTGAGCACCAATGTGGGTCCATCCTGTAACAATGTGAGCAGCAATGTGGGTCCATAATATAACACAGTGAGCAGCAATGTGGGTCCATCATGGCACACGGTGATCAGCAATGTTGGTTCATAATGTAACACAGTGAGCAGCAATGTGGGTCGATCGTGTAACACAGTGAGAAGCAATGTGAGTCCATCATGTCACACGGTGATCAGCAATGTGGGTCCATCATGTAACACAGTGAGCAGCAATGTGGGTTCATCATGTAATACAGTGAGCAGCAATGTCGGTCCATTATGTAACACAGTCAGCAGCAATGTGGGTTCATCATGTAATACAGTGATCAGCAATGTCGGTCCATCCTGTAACACAGTGAGCAGCAATGTGGGTCCATCATGTAACACAGTGAGCAGCAATGTGGGTCCATCATGTAACACAGTGAGCAGCAATGTGGGTCCATCATGTAACACAGTGAGCAGCAATGTAGGTCCATCGTGTAACACAGTGATCAGCAATGTGGGTCCATTATGTAACACAGTGAGCAGCAATGTGGGTTCATCATGTAACACAGTGAGCAGCAACGTGGGTTCATTATGTAACACAGTGAGCAGCAATGTGGGTTCATCATGTAACACAGTGAGCAGCAATGTAGGTCCATCGTGTAACACAGTGATCAGCAATGTGGGTCTATTATGTAACACAGTGCGCAGCAATGTGGGACCATCATGTAACACAGTGAGCAGCAATGTGGGTTCATCATGTAACACAGTGAGCAGCAATGTAGGTCCATCGTGTAACACAGTGATCAGCAATGTGGGTCCATTATGTAACACAGTGATCAGCAATGTGGGTCCATTATGTAACACAGTGAGCAGCAATGTGGGTTCATTATGTAACACAGTGAGCAGCAATGTGGTTCTATCATGTAACACAGTGATCAGCAATGTGGGTCCATTATGTAACACAGTGCACAGCAATGTGGGTTCATCATGTAACACAGTGAGCAGCAATGTGGTTCTATCATGTAACACAGTGATCAGAAATGTGGGTCCATTATGTAGCACCGTGAGGAGCAATGTGGGTTCATCATGTAACACAGTGAGCAGCAACGTGGGTTCATTATGTAACACAGTGAGCAGCAATGTGGTTCTATCATGTAACACAGTGATCAGCAATGTGGGTCCATCATGTAACACCGTGAGCAGCAATGTGGGTTCATTATGTAACACATTGATCAGCAATGTGGGTCCATTATGGAACACCGTGAGCAGCAATGTGGGTTCACCGTTTAACATAGTGAGCAGCAATGTGGGTTCAATATGTAACACCGTGAGCAGCAAGGTGGGTCCATTATGTAACACCGTGACCAGCAATGGGGTCCATTATGTAATACAGTGAGCAGCAATGTGGGTCCATTATGTAAGACAGTGAGCAGCAATGTGGTTCCAACGTGTAACACAGTGAGCAGCAATGTGGGTCCATCATGTAATACTGTGAGCAGCAATGTGGTTCTATCATGTCACACAGTGATCAGCAATGTGGGTCTATCATGTAACACAGTGAGCAGCAATGTGGTTCTATCATGTAACACAGTGAGCAGCAATGTGGGTCCATCATGTAACACAGTGAGCAGCAATGTGGTTCTATCATGTAACACAGTGAGCAGCAATGTGGGTCCATCATGTAACACAGTGAGCAGCAATGTGAGTCCATTATGTAACACTGTGAGCGGCAATGTGGGTCCATCATGTAACACAGTGAGCAGCAATGTGGGTCCATCATGTAACACAGTGAGCAGCAATGTGAGTCCATTATGTAACACTGTGAGCGGCAATGTGGGTCCATTATGTAACACAGTGAGCAGCAACGTGTGTCCAACGTGTAACACAGTGATCAGCAATGTGGGTCCATCATGTAACACAGTGAGCAGCAATGTGGGTCCATTATGTAACACCGTGAGCAGCAATGTGGATCCATTATGTAAGACAGTGAGCAGCAATGTGGGTCCATTATGTAACACAGTGAGCAGCAATGTGGGTTCATAATGTAATGCAGTGAGCAGAAATGTGGGTCCATCCTGTAACACAGTGAGCAGCAATGTGGGTCCATTATGTAACACAGTGAGCAGCAATGTGGGTCCATCATGTAACACAGTGAGCAGCAATGTGGGTCTATCATGTAACACAGTGATCAGCAATGTGGGTCCATTATGTAACACCGTGAGCAGCAATGTGGGTTCTTCATGTAACACAGTGAGCAGCAATGTGGGTTCATTATGTAACACAGTGACCAGCAATGTGCGTCCATCATGTAACACAGTGAGCAGCAAGGTGGGTCCATTATGTAACACCGTGAGCAGCAATGTGGGTTCATAATGTAATGCAGTGAGCAGCAATGTGGGTCCATCCTGTAACACAGTGAGCAGCAATGTGGGTCCATTGTGTAACACAGTGACCAGCAATGTGCGTCCATCATGTAACACAGTGAGCAGCAAGGTGAGTCCATTATGTAACACCGTGAGCAGCAATGTGGGTTCATAATGTAATACAGTGAGCAGCAATGTGGGTCCATCCTGTAACACAGTGAGCAGCAATGTGGGTCCATTATGTAACTCAGTGAGCAGCAATGTGGTTCTATCATGTAACACAGTGATCAGCAATGTGGGTCCATTATGTAACACAGTGAGCAGCAATGTGGTTATATCATGTAACACAGTGATCAGCAATGTGGGTCCATCATGTAACACAGTGAGCAGCAATGTGGGTTCACCATGTAACACAGTGAGCAGCAATGTGGGTTCATTATGTAACACCGTGAGCAGCAAGCTGGGTCCCTTATGTAACACCGTGACCAGCAATGGGGACCATTATGTAATACAGTGAGCAGCAATGTGGGTCCATTATGTAAGACACTGAGCAGCAATGTGGGTTTATTATGTAACACAGTGAGCAGCAATGTGAGTCCATTATGTAACACTGTGAGCGGCAATGTGGGTCCATTATGTAACACAGTGAGCAGCAACGTGTGTCCAACGTGTAACACAGTGATCAGCAATGTGCGTCCATCATGTAACACAGTGAGCAGCAATGTGGGTCCATTATGTAACACCGTGAGCAGCAATGTGGATCCATTATGTAAGACAGTGAGCAGCAATGTGGGTCCATTATGTAACACAGTGAGCAGCAATGTGGGTTCATAATGTAATGCAGTGAGCAGAAATGTGGGTCCATCCTGTAACACAGTGAGCAGCAATGTGGGTCCATTATGTAACACAGTGAGCAGCAATGTGGGTCCATCATGTAACACAGTGAGCAGCAATGTGGGTCTATCATGTAACACAGTGATCAGCAATGTGGGTCCATTATGTAACACCGTGAGCAGCAATGTGGGTTCTTCATGTAACACAGTGAGCAGCAATGTGGGTTCATTATGTAACACAGTGACCAGCAATGTGCGTCCATCATGTAACACAGTGAGCAGCAAGGTGGGTCCATTATGTAACACCGTGAGCAGCAATGTGGGTTCATAATGTAATGCAGTGAGCAGCAATGTGGGTCCATCCTGTAACACAGTGAGCAGCAATGTGGGTCCATTGTGTAACACAGTGACCAGCAATGTGCGTCCATCATGTAACACAGTGAGCAGCAAGGTGAGTCCATTATGTAACACCGTGAGCAGCAATGTGGGTTCATAATGTAATACAGTGAGCAGCAATGTGGGTCCATCCTGTAACACAGTGAGCAGCAATGTGGGTCCATTATGTAACTCAGTGAGCAGCAATGTGGTTCTATCATGTAACACAGTGATCAGCAATGTGGGTCCATTATGTAACACAGTGAGCAGCAATGTGGTTATATCATGTAACACAGTGATCAGCAATGTGGGTCCATCATGTAACACAGTGAGCAGCAATGTGGGTTCACCATGTAACACAGTGAGCAGCAATGTGGGTTCATTATGTAACACCGTGAGCAGCAAGCTGGGTCCCTTATGTAACACCGTGACCAGCAATGGGGACCATTATGTAATACAGTGAGCAGCAATGTGGGTCCATTATGTAAGACACTGAGCAGCAATGTGGGTTTATTATGTAACACAGTGAGCAGCAATGTGGTTTCATTATGTCACACAGTGAGCAGCAATGTGGGTCCATCATGTAACACAGTGAGCAGCAATGTGTGGACATCATGTAAAACAGTGAGCAGCAATGTGGGTTTATTATGTAACACAGTGAGCAGCAATGTGGGTCCATCATGTAACACAGTGAGCAGCAATGTGGGTCCATTATGTAACACAGTGAACGGCAATGTGGGTCCATTATGTAAGACAGTGAGCAGCAATGTGGGTCCAACGTGTAACACAGTGATCAGCAATGTGGGTCCATCATGGAACACAGTGATCAGCAATGTGGGTCCATTATGTAACACAGTGCGCAGCAATGTGGGTCCATCATGTAACACAGTGAGCAGCAATGTGGGTCCATTATGTAACACAGTGAACGGCAATGTGGGTCCATTATGTAACACAGTGAGCAGCAATGTGGGTTCATTATGTAACACAGTGAGCAGCAATGTGGTTCTATCATGTAACACAGTGATCAGCAATGTGGGTCCATTATGTAACACAGTGAGCAGCAATGTGGGTTCGTCATGTAACACAGTGAGCAGCAATGTGGTTCTATCATGTAACACAGTGATCAGAAATGTGGGTCCATTATGTTGCACCGTGAGGAGCAATGTGGGTTCATCATGTAACACAGTGAGCAGCAACGTGGGTTCATTATGTAACACAGTGAGCAGCAATGTGGGTCTATCATGTAATACAGTGATCAGTAATGTGGGTCCATTATGTAACACCGTGAGCAGCAATGTGGGTTCATTATGTAACACATTGATCAGCAATATGGGTCTATCATGTAATACAGTGATCAGTAATGTGGGTTCATTATGTAACACAGTGAGCAGCAATGTGGGTCTATCATGTAATACATTGATCAGCAATGTGGGTCCATTATGGAACACCGTGATCAGCAATGTGGGTTCACCGTTTAGCATAGTGAGCAGCAATGTGAGTTCAATATGTAACACCGTGAGCAGCAAGGTGGGTCCATTATTTAACACCGTGACCAGCAATGGGGTCCATTATGTAATACAGTGAGCAGCAATGTGGGTCCATTATGTAAGACAGTGAGCAGCAATGTGGTTCTATCATGTAAAACAGTGAGCAGCACTGTGGGTCCATTATGTAACACTGTGAGCGGCAATGTGGGTCCATTATGTAACACAGTGAGCAGCAATGCGTGCCCAACGTGTAACACAGTGATCAGCAATGTGGGTCAATCATGTAACACAGTGAGCAGCAATGTGGGTCCATTATGTAACACCGTGAGCAGCAATGTGGATCCATTATGTAAGACAGTGAGCAGCAATGTGGGTCCATTATGTAACACAGTGAGCAGCAATGTGGGTTCATAATGTAGTACAGTGAGCAGAAATGTGGGTCCATCCTGTAACACAGTGAGCAGCAATGTGGGTCCATTATGTAACACAGTGAGCAGCAATGTGGGTCCATCATGTAATACAGTGAGCAGCAATGTGGGTCCATTATCTAACACAGTGAGCAGCAATGTGGGTTCATCATGTAACACAGTGAGCAGCAATGTGGGTCTATCATGTAACACAGTGATCAGCAATGTGGGTCCATTATGTAACACCGTGAGCAGCAATGTGGGTTCTTCATGTAACACAGTGAGCAGCAATGTGGGTTCATTATGTAACACAGTGACCAGCAATGTGCGTCCATCATGTAACACAGTGAGCAGCAAGGTGGGTCCATTATGTAACACCGTGAGCAGCAATGTGCGTTCATAATGTAATGCAGTGAGCAGCAATGTGGGTCCATCCTGTAATACAGTGAGCAGCAATGTGTGTCCATTATGTAAGACAGTGAGCAGCAATGTGGTTCTATCATGTAAAACAGTGAGCAGCACTGTGGGTCCATTATGTAACACTGTGAGCGGCAATGTGGGTCCATTATGTAACACAGTGAGCAGCAATGTGTGCCCAACGTGTAACACAGTGATCAGCAATGTGGGTCAATCATGTAACACAGTGAGCAGCAATGTGGGTCCATTATGTAACACCGTGAGCAGCAATGTGGATCCATTATGTAAGACAGTGAGCAGCAATGTGGGTCCATTATGTAACACAGTGAGCAGCAATGTGGGTTCATAATGTAGTACAGTGAGCAGAAATGTGGGTCCATCCTGTAACACAGTGAGCAGCAATGTGGGTCCATTATGTAACACAGTGAGCAGCAATGTGGGTCCATCATGTAACACAGTGAGCAGCAATGTGGGTCTATCATGTAACACAGTGATCAGCCATGTGGGTCCATTATGTAACACCGTGAGCAGCAAGGTGGGTCCATTATGTAACACCGTGAGCAGCAATGTGGGTTCATAATGTAATGCAGTGAGCAGCAATGTGGGTCCATCCTGTAACACAGCGAGCAGCAATGTGGGTCCATTGTGTAACACAGTGACCAGCAATGTGCGTCCATCATGTAACACAGTGAGCAGCAATGTGGGTCCATTATGTAACACCGTGAGCAGCAATGTGGTTCTATCATGTAACACAGTGATCAGCAATGTGGGTCCATTATGTAACACAGTGAGCAGCAATGTGGTTATATCATGTAACACAGTGAGACGCAATGTGGGTCCATCATGTAACACAGTGAGCAGCAATGTGGGTTCACCATGTAACACAGTGAGCAGCAATGTGGGTTCATTATGTAATACAGTGACCAGCAATGTGGGTCCATCCTGTAACACAGTGAGCAGCAATGTGGGTCCATTATGTAACTCAGTGAGCAGCAATGTGGTTCTATCATGTAACACAGTGATCAGCAATGTGGGTCCATTATGTAACACAGTGAGCAGCAATGTGGTTATATCATGTAACACAGTGATCAGCAATGTGGGTTCACCATGTAACACAGTGAGCAGCAATGTGGGTTCATTATGTAACACCGTGAGCAGCAATGTGGGTCCCTTATGTAACACCGTGACCAGCAATGGGGACCATTATGTAATACAGTGAGCAGCAATGTGGGTCCATTATGTAAGACACTGAGCAGCAATGTGGGTTTATTATGTAACACAGTGAGCAGCAATGTGGTTTCATTATGTCACACAGTGAGCAGCAATGTTGGTCCATCATGTAACACAGTGAGCAGCAATGTGTGGACATCATGTAAAACAGTGAGCAGCAATGTGGGTTTATTATGTAACACAGTGAGCAGCAATGTGGGTCCATCATGTAACACAGTGAGCAGCAATGTGGGTCCATTATGTAACACAGTGAACGGCAATGTGGGTCCATTATGTAAGACAGTGAGCAGCAATGTGGGTCCAACGTGTAACACAGTGATCAGCAATGTGGGTCCATCATGTAACACAGTGAGCAGCAATATGGTTCTATCATGTGACACAGTGATCAGCAATGTGGGTCCATAATGTAAGACCGTGAGCAGCAATGTGCGTCCATTATGTAACACAGTGAGCAGCAATGTGGGTCCAACGTGTAACACAGTGAGCAGCAATGTGGGTCCATCATATAATACTGTGAGCAGTAATGTGGTTCTATCATGTAACACAGTGAGCAGCAATGTGGGTCCATTATGTAATACATTGAGCAGCAATGTGAGTCCATTATGTAATACAGTGAGCAGTAATGTGGGTCCATCATGTAACACAGTGAGCAGCAATGTGGGTCCATTATGTAACACAGTGAGCAGCAATGTGGGTCCAAGGTGTAAAACAGTGAGCAGCAATGTGGGTCCATCATGTAATACTGTGAGCAGCAATGTGGTTCTATCATGTCACACAGTGATCAGCAATGTGGGTCCATCATGTAACACAGTGAGCAGCAATGTGGTTCTATCATGTAACACAGTGAGCAGCAATGTGGGTCTATCGTGTAACACAGTGAGCAGCAATGTGGGTCCATCATGTCACACGGTGATCAGCAATGTGGGTTCATAATGTAATACAGTGAGCAGCACTGTGGCTCCATCCTGTAACACAGTGAGCAGCAATGTGGGTCCATTATGTAACACAGTGATCAGCAATGTGGGTCCATCCTGTAACACAGTGAGCAGCAATGTGGGTCCATTATGTAACACTGTGAGCAGCAATGTGGATCCATCATGTCACACAGTGACCAGCAATGTGGGTTCATAATGTAATACAGTTAGCAGCAATGTGGGTCCATTATGTAACACAGTGAGCAGCAATGTGGGTCTATCGTGTAACACAGTGAGCAGCAATGTGGGTCCATCATTTCACACGGTGATCAGCAATGTGGGTTCATAATGTAATACAGTGATCAGCAATGTGGGTTCATAATGTAAGACAGTGAGCAGCAATGTGGGTCCATCATGTAACACAGTGATCAGTAATGTGGGTCCATCATGTAACACAGTGAGCAGCAATGTGGGTCCATTATGTAATACAGTGAGCAGCAATGTGGGTCCATTATGTAACACAGTGAGCAGCAATGTGCGTTCATTATGTAACACAGTGAGCAGCAATGTGGGTTCATTATGTAACACAGTGAGCAGCAATGTGGGTCTATCATGTAACACAGTGATCAGCAATGTGGGTCCATTATGTAACACCGTGAGCAGCAATGTGGGTTCTTCATGTAACACAGTGAGCAGCAATGTGGGTTCATTATGTAACACAGTGACCAGCAATGTGCGTCCATCATGTAACACAGTGAGCAGCAAGGTGGGTCCATTATGTAACACCGTGAGCAGCAATGTGGGTTCATAATGTAATGCAGTGAGCAGCAATGTGGGTCCATCCTGTAACACAGCGAGCAGCAATGTGGGTCCATTGTGTAACACAGTGACCAGCAATGTGCGTCCATCATGTAACACAGTGAGCAGCAAGGTGAGTCCATTTTGTAACACCGTGAGCAGCAATGTGGGTTCATAATGTAATACAGTGAGCAGCAATGTGGGTCCATCCTGTAACACAGTGAGCAGCAATGTGGGTCCATTATGTAACTCAGTGAGCAGCAATGTGGTTCTATCATGTAACACAGTGATCAGCAATGTGGGTCCATTATGTAACACAGTGAGCAGCAATGTGGTTATATCATGTAACACAGTGATCAGCAATGTGGGTCCATCATGTAACACAGTGAGCAGCAATGTGGGTTCACCATGTAACACAGTGAGCAGCAATGTGGGTTCATTATGTAAGACACTGAGCAGCAATGTGGGTTTATTATGTAACACAGTGAGCAGCAATGTGGTTTCATTATGTCACACAGTGAGCAGCAATGTGGGTCCATCATGTAACACAGTGAGCAGCAATGTGTGGACATCATGTAAAACAGTGAGCAGCAATGTGGGTTTATTATGTAACACAGTGAGCAGCAATGTGGGTCCATCATGTAACACAGTGAGCAGCAATGTGGGTCCATTATGTAACACAGTGAACGGCAATGTGGGTCCATTATGTAAGACAGTGAGCAGCAATGTGGGTCCAACGTGTAACACAGTGATCAGCAATGTGGGTCCATCATGTCACACAGTGAGCAGCAATATGGTTCTATCATGTGACACAGTGATCAGCAATGTGGGTCCATAATGTAAGACCGTGAGCAGCAATGTGCGTCCATTATGTAACACAGTGAGCAGCAATGTGGGTCCAACGTGTAACACAGTGAGCAGCAATGTGGGTCCATCATGTAATACTGTGAGCAGTAATGTGGTTCTATCATGTAACACAGTGAGCAGCAATGTGGGTCCATTGTGTAATACATTGAGCAGCAATGTGAGTCCATTATGTAATACAGTGAGCAGTAATGTGGGTCCATCATGTAACACAGTGAGCAGCAATGTGGGTCCATTATGTAACACAGTGAGCAGCAATGTGGGTCCAAGGTGTAAAACAGTGAGCAGCAATGTGGGTCCATCATGTAATACTGTGAGCAGCAATGTGGTTCTATCATGTCACACAGTGATCAGCAATGTGGGTCCATCATGTAACACAGTGAGCAGCAATGTGGGTCTATCGTGTAACACAGTGAGCAGCAATGTGGGTCCATCATGTCACACGGTGATCAGCAATGTGGGTTCATAATGTAATACAGTGAGCAGCACTGTGGCTCCATCCTGTAACACAGTGAGCAGCAATGTGGGTCCATTATGTAACACAGTGATCAGCAATGTGGGTCCATCCTGTAACACAGTGAGCAGCAATGTGGGTCCATTATGTAACACTGTGAGCAGCAATGTGGATCCATCATGTCACACAGTGACCAGCAATGTGGGTTCATAATGTAATACAGTTAGCAGCAATGTGGGTCTATCGTGTAACACAGTGAGCAGCAATGTGGGTCCATCATTTCACACGGTGATCAGCAATGTGGGTTCATAATGTAATACAGTGATCAGCAATGTGGGTTCATAATGTAAGACAGTGAGCAGCAATGTGGGTCCATCATGTAACACAGTGATCAGTAATGTGGGTCCATCATGTAACACAGTGAGCAGCAATGTGGGTCCATTATGTAATACAGTGAGCAGCAATGTGGGTCCATTATGTAACACAGTGAGCAGCAATGTGCGTTCATTATGTAACACAGTGAGCAGCAATGTGGGTTCATTATGTAACACAGTGAGCAGCAATGTGGGTCTATCATGTAACACAGTGATCAGCAATGTGGGTCCATTATGTAACACCGTGAGCAGCAATGTGGGTTCTTCATGTAACACAGTGAGCAGCAATGTGGGTTCATTATGTAACACAGTGACCAGCAATGTGCGTCCATCATGTAACACAGTGAGCAGCAAGGTGGGTCCATTTTGTAACACCGTGAGCAGCAATGTGGGTTCATAATGTAATGCAGTGAGCAGCAATGTGGGTCCATCCTGTAACACAGCGAGCAGCAATGTGGGTCCATTGTGTAACACAGTGACCAGCAATGTGCGTCCATCATGTAACACAGTGAGCAGCAAGGTGAGTCCATTATGTAACACCGTGAGCAGCAATGTGGGTTCATAATGTAATACAGTGAGCAGCAATGTGGGTCCATCCTGTAACACAGTGAGCAGCAATGTGGGTCCATTATGTAACTCAGTGAGCAGCAATGTGGTTCTATCATGTAACACAGTGATCAGCAATGTGGGTCCATTATGTAACACAGTGAGCAGCAATGTGGTTATATCATGTAACACAGTGATCAGCAATGTGGGTCCATCATGTAACACAGTGAGCAGCAATGTGGGTTCACCATGTAACACAGTGAGCAGCAATGTGGGTTCATTATGTAAGACACTGAGCAGCAATGTGGGTTTATTATGTAACACAGTGAGCAGCAATGTGGTTTCATTATGTCACACAGTGAGCAGCAATGTGGGTCCATCATGTAACACAGTGAGCAGCAATGTGTGGACATCATGTAAAACAGTGAGCAGCAATGTGGGTTTATTATGTAACACAGTGAGCAGCAATGTGGGTCCATCATGTAACACAGTGAGCAGCAATGTGGGTCCATTATGTAACACAGTGAACGGCAATGTGGGTCCATTATGTAAGACAGTGAGCAGCAATGTGGGTCCAACGTGTAACACAGTGATCAGCAATGTGGGTCCATCATGTAACACAGTGAGCAGCAATATGGTTCTATCATGTGACACAGTGATCAGCAATGTGGGTCCATAATGTAAGACCGTGAGCAGCAATGTGCGTCCATTATGTAACACAGTGAGCAGCAATGTGGGTCCAACGTGTAACACAGTGAGCAGCAATGTGGGTCCATCATGTAATACTGTGAGCAGTAATGTGGTTCTATCATGTAACACAGTGAGCAGCAATGTGGGTCCATTATGTAATACATTGAGCAGCAATGTGAGTCCATTATGTAATACAGTGAGCAGTAATGTGGGTCCATCATGTAACACAGTGAGCAGCAATGTGGGTCCATTATGTAACACAGTGAGCAGCAATGTGGGTCCAAGGTGTAAAACAGTGAGCAGCAATGTGGGTCCATCATGTAATACTGTGAGCAGCAATGTGGTTCTATCATGTCACACAGTGATCAGCAATGTGGGTCCATCATGTAACACAGTGAGCAGCAATGTGGTTCTATCATGTAACACAGTGAGCAGCAATGTGGGTCTATCGTGTAACACAGTGAGCAGCAATGTGGGTCCATCATGTCACACGGTGATCAGCAATGTGGGTTCATAATGTAATACAGTGATTAGCAATGTGGGTTCATCATGTAATACAGTGAGCAGCACTGTGGGTCCATCATGTAACACAGTGATCAGCAATGTGGGTCCATCCTGTAACACAGTGAGCAGCAATGTGGATCCATCATGTCACACAGTGACCAGCAATGTGGGTTCATAATGTAATACAGTTAGCAGCAATGTGGGTCCATCATGTAATACTGTGAGCAGCAATGTGGTTCTATCATGTCACACAGTGATCATCAATGTGGGTCCATCGTGTAACACAGTGACCAGCAATGAGAGTCCATTATGTAACACAGTGAGCAGCAATGTGGGTCCATCATGTAACAGAGTGAGCAGCAATGTGGCTCCATCATGTTACACAGTGAGCAGCAATGTGGGTTCATTATGTAACACATTGATCAGCAATGTGGGTCCATCGTGTAACACAGTGAGCAGCAATGAGATCCATTTTGTAACACAGTGATCATTTATGTGGGTCCATCATGTAACACAGTGAGCAGCAACGTGGGTCCATCGCGTAACACAGTGATCACCAATGTAGGTCCATCATGGAACACAGTGAGCAGCAGTGTGGGTCCATCATGTAACACAGTGATCACCAATGTAGGTCCATCATGTAACACAGAGATCAGCAATGTGGGTCCATCGTGTAACACAGTGAGCATCAGCGTGGGTTCATTATGTAACACAATGATCAGCAATGTGGGTCCATCGTGTAACACAGTGAGCAGCAATGAGAGTCCATTATGTAACACAGTGAGCAGCAATGTGGGTCCACCATGTAACACAGTGAGCAGCAATGTGGGTCCATCGTATAACACAGTGAGCAGTAATGAGAGTCCATTATGTAACACAGTAAGCAGCAATGTGGGTTCATCATGTAACACAGTGAGCAGCAATGTGGGTCCATTATGTAACACAGTGAGCAACAATGTGGGTCCATTATGTAATACAGTGATGAGCAATGTGGGTCCATCGTGTAACAAAGTGAGCGGCAATGTGGGTCTATCATGTAATACAGTGAACGGCATTGTGGGTTCATCATGTAACGCAGTGATCAGCAATGTGGGTCTATCATGTAACACAGTGATCAGCAATGTGGGTCTATCATGTAACACGGTGAGCAGCATTGTGGGTCTATCATGTCATACAGTGAGCAGCAATGTTGGTCCATGATGTAACACAGTGAGCAGCAATGTGGGTCCATCATGCAACACAGTGAGCAGCAATGTGGGTCCATCGTGTAACAAAGTGAGCAGCAATGTGGGTCTATCATGTAATACAGTGAACGGCATTGTGGGTTCATCATGTAACGCAATGATCAGCAATGTGGGTCTATCATGTAACACAGTGATCAGCAATGTGGGTCTATCATGTAACACGGTGAGCAGCATTGTGGGTCTATCATGTCATACAGTGAGCAGCAATGTTGGTCCATGATGTAACACAGTGAGCAGCAATGTGGGTCCATCATGCAACACAGTGAGCAGCAATGTGGGTCTATCATGTAACACAGTGAGCAGCAATGGGGGTTCATCATGTAACACAGTGAGCAGCAATGTGGGTCTATCATGTAATACAGTGAGCAGCAATGTGGGTCCATCTTGTAACACAGTGAGCAGAAATGTGGGTCTGTCATGTAATACAGTGAGCAGCAATGTGGGTTCATCATGTAACACAGTGAGCAGCAATGTGGGTCTATCATGTAATACAGTGAGCAGCAATGTGGGTTCATCATGTAACACAGTGAGCATTAATGTGGGTCTATCATGTAATACAGTGAGCAGCAATGTGGGTTCATCATGTAACACAGTGAGCAGCAATGTGGGTCTATCATGTAATACAGTGAGCAGCAATGTGGGTTCATCATGTAACACAGTGAGCAGCAATGTGGGTCTATCATGTAATACAGTGAGCAGCAATGTGGGTTCATCATGTAACGCAGTGAGCAGCAATGTGGGTCCATCATGTAATACAGTGAGCAGCAATGTGGGTTCATCATGTTACACAGTGAGCAGCAATGTGGGTTCATTATGTAACACATTGATCAGCAATGTGGGTCCATCGTGTAACACAGTGAGCAGCAACGTGGGTCCATCGCGTCACACAGTGATCACCAATGTAGGTCCATCATGGAACACAGTGAGCAGCAATGTGGGTCCATCATGTAACACAGTGATCACCAATGTAGGTCCATCATGTAACACAGAGATCAGCAATGTGGGTCCATCGTGTAACACAGTGAGCATCAGCGTGGGTTCATTATGTAACACAATGATCAGCAATGTGGGTCCATCGTGTAACACAGTGAGCAGCAATGAGAGTCCATTATGTAACACAGTGAGCAGCAATGTGGGTCCACCATGTAACACAGTGAGCAGCAATGTGGGTCCATCGTATAACACAGTGAGCAGTAATGAGAGTCCATTATGTAACACAGTAAGCAGCAATGTGGGTTCATCATGTAACACAGTGAGCAGCAATGTGGGTCCATTATGTAACACAGTGAGCAACAATGTGGGTCCATTATGTAATACAGTGATGAGCAATGTGGGTCCATCGTGTAACAAAGTGAGCGGCAATGTGGGTCTATCATGTAATACAGTGAACGGCATTGTGGGTTCATCATGTAACGCAGTGATCAGCAATGTGGGTCTATCATGTAACACAGTGATCAGCAATGTGGGTCTATCATGTAACACGGTGAGCAGCATTGTGGGTCTATCATGTCATACAGTGAGCAGCAATGTTGGTCCATGATGTAACACAGTGAGCAGCAATGTGGGTCCATCATGCAACACAGTGAGCAGC
This sequence comes from Chiloscyllium plagiosum, assembly GCF_037043375.1. Classification (NCBI taxonomy): domain Eukaryota; kingdom Metazoa; phylum Chordata; class Chondrichthyes; order Orectolobiformes; family Hemiscylliidae; genus Chiloscyllium; species Chiloscyllium plagiosum. The sequence continues at coordinate 12,916,637 of NW_028270150.1, forward strand.
AATGTGGGTCCATCGTGTAACAAAGTGAGCAGCAATGTGGGTCTATCATGTAATACAGTGAACGGCATTGTGGGTTCATCATGTAACGCAATGATCAGCAATGTGGGTCTATCATGTAACACAGTGATCAGCAATGTGGGTCTATCATGTAACACGGTGAGCAGCATTGTGGGTCTATCATGTCATACAGTGAGCAGCAATGTTGGTCCATGATGTAACACAGTGAGCAGCAATGTGGGTCCATCATGCAACACAGTGAGCAGCAATGTGGGTCTATCATGTAACACAGTGAGCAGCAATAGGGGTTCATCATGTAACACAGTGAGCAGCAATGTGGGTCTATCATGTAATACAGTGAGCAGCAATGTGGGTCCATCTTGTAACACAGTGAGCAGAAATGTGGGTCTGTCATGTAATACAGTGAGCAGCAATGTGGGTTCATCATGTAACACAGTGAGCAGCAATGTGGGTCTATCATGTAATACAGTGAGCAGCAATGTGGGTTCATCATGTAACACAGTGAGCATTAATGTGGGTCTATCATGTAATACAGTGAGCAGCAATGTGGGTTCATCATGTAACACAGTGAGCAGCAATGTGGGTCTATCATGTAATACAGTGAGCAGCAATGTGGGTTCATCATGTAACACAGTGAGCAGCAATGTGGGTCTATCATGTAATACAGTGAGCAGCAATGTGGGTTCATCATGTAACGCAGTGAGCAGCAATGTGGGTCCATCATGTAATACAGTGAGCAGCAATGTGGGTTCATCATGTAACACAGTGAGCAGCAATGTGGGTTCATCATGTAACAAAGTGAGCAACAATGTGGGTCCATTATGTAACACAGTGAGCAGCAATGTGGGTTCATCATGTAACGCAGTGAGCAGCAGTGTGGGTTCATTATGTAACACAGTGATCAGCAATGTGGGTTCATCATGTAACACAGTGAGCAGCAATGTGGGTCCATTATGTAACACAGTGAGCAGCAATGTGGGTCCATTATGTAACACAGTGAGCAGCAATGTGGGTCCATCATGTAATACAGTGAGCAGCAATGTGGGTCCATTATGAAATACAGTGAGCAGCAATGTGGGTCCAGTATGTAACACAGTGAACAGCAATGTGGGTTCATTATGTAGCACAGTGAGCAGCAATATGGGTTCATTATGTAACACAGTGGGCAGCAATGTGGGTCCATCATGGAACACAGTGAGCAGCAGTGTGGGTCCATCATGTAACACAGTGATCACCAATGTAGGTCCATCATGTAACACAGAGATCAGCAATGTGGGTCCATCGTGTAACACAGTGAGCATCAGCGTGGGTTCATTATGTAACACAATGATCAGCAATGTGGGTCCATCGTGTAACACAGTGAGCAGCAATGAGAGTCCATTATGTAACACAGTGAGCAGCAATGTGGGTCCACCATGTAACACAGTGAGCAGCAATGTGGGTCCATCGTATAACACAGTGAGCAGTAATGAAAGTCCATTATGTAACACAGTAAGCAGCAATGTGGGTTCATCATGTAACACAGTGAGCAGCAATGTGGGTCCATTATGTAACACAGTGAGCAACAATGTGGGTCCATTATGTAATACAGTGATGAGCAATGTGGGTCCATCGTGTAACAAAGTGAGCGGCAATGTGGGTCTATCATGTAATACAGTGAACGGCATTGTGGGTTCATCATGTAACGCAGTGATCAGCAATGTGGGTCTATCATGTAACACAGTGATCAGCAATGTGGGTCTATCATGTAACACGGTGAGCAGCATTGTGGGTCTATCATGTCATACAGTGAGCAGCAATGTTGGTCCATGATGTAACACAGTGAGCAGCAATGTGGGTCCATCATGCAACACAGTGAGCAGCAATGTGGGTCCATCGTGTAACAAAGTGAGCAGCAATGTGGGTCTATCATGTAATACAGTGAACGGCATTGTGGGTTCATCATGTAACGCAATGATCAGCAATGTGGGTCTATCATGTAACACAGTGATCAGCAATGTGGGTCTATCATGTAACACGGTGAGCAGCATTGTGGGTCTATCATGTCATACAGTGAGCAGCAATGTTGGTCCATGATGTAACACAGTGAGCAGCAATGTGGTTCCATCATGCAACACAGTGAGCAGCAATGTGGGTCTATCATGTAACACAGTGAGCAGCAATGGGGGTTCATCATGTAACACAGTGAGCAGCAATGTGGGTCTATCATGTAATACAGTGAACAGCAATGTGGGTCCATCTTGTAACACAGTGAGCAGAAATGTGGGTCTGTCATGTAATACAGTGAGCAGCAATGTGGGTTCATCATGTAACACAGTGAGCAGCAATGTGGGTCTATCATGTAATACAGTGAGCAGCAATGTGGGTTCATCATGTAACACAGTGAGCATTAATGTGGGTCTATCATTTAATACAGTGAGCAGCAATGTGGGTTCATCATGTAACACAGTGAGCAGCAATGTGGGTCTATCATGCAATACAGTGAGCAGCAATGTGGGTTCATCATGTAACACAGTGAGCAGCAATGTGGGTCTATCATGTAATACAGTGACCAGCAATGTGGGTTCATCATGTAACGCAGTGAGCAGCAATGTGGGTCCATCATGTAATACAGTGAGCAGCAATGTGGGTTCATCATGTAACACAGTGAGCAGCAATGTGGGTTCATCATGTAACAAAGTGAGCAACAATGTGGGTCCATTATGTAACACAGTGAGCAGCAATGTGGGTTCATCATGTAACGCAGTGAGCAGCAGTGTGGGTTCATTATGTAACACAGTGATCAGCAATGTGGGTTCATCATGTAACACAGTGAGCAGCAATGTGGGTCCATTATGTAACACAGTGAGCAGCAATGTGGGTCCATTATGTAACACAGTGAGCAGCAATGTGGGTCCATCATGTAATACAGTGAGCAGCAATGTGGGTCCATTATGAAATACAGTGAGCAGCAATGTGGGTCCAGTATGTAACACAGTGAACAGCAATGTGGGTTCATTATGTAGCACAGTGAGCAGCAATATGGGTTCATTATGTAACACAGTGGGCAGCAATGTGAGTCCAACGTGTAACACAGTAAGCAGCAATGTGGTTCTGTCATGTAACACAGTGATCAGCAATGTGGGTCCATTATGTAACACAGTGAGCAGCAATGTGGGTTCAACGTGTAACACAGTGAGCAGCAATGTGGGTCCATAATGTAACACAGTGAGCAGCAATGTGGTTCTATCATGTCTCATAGTGAGCAGCAATGTGGGTCTATCATGTAATACAGTGAGCAGCAATGTGGGTTCATCATGTAACACAGTGAGCAGCAATGTGGGTCTATCATGTAATACAGTGAGCAGCAATGTGGGTTCATCATGTAACACAGTGAGCAGCAATGTGGGTCTATCATGTAATACAGTGAGCAGCAATGTGGGTCCATCATGTAATACAGTGAGCAGCAATGTGGGTTCATCATGTAACACAGTGAGCAGCAATGTGGGTTCATCATGTAACACAGTGAGCAACAATGTGGGTCCATTATGTAACACAGTGAGCAGCAATGTGGGTTCATCATGTAACACAGTGAGCAGCAGTGTGGGTTCATTATGTAACACAGTGATCAGCAATGTGGGTTCATCATGTAACACAGTGAGCAGCAATGTGGGTCCATTATGTAACACAGTGAGCAGCAATGTGGGTCCATCATGTAATACAGTGAGCAGCAATGTGTGTCCATTATGAAATACAGTGAGCAGCAATGTGGGTCCATTATGTAATACAGTGAGCAGCAATGTGGGTCCATTATGTAACACAGTGAGCAGCAATGTGGGTCCATCATGTAATACAGTGAGCAGCAATGTGTGTCCATTATGAAATACAGTGAGCAGCAATGTGGGTCCATTATGTAATACAGTGAACAGCAATGTGGGTTCATTATGTAGCACAGTGAGCAGCAATATGGGTTCATGATGTAACACAGTGGGCAGCAATCTGGGTTCAACGTGTAACACAGTGAGCAGCAATGTGGTTCTGTCATGTAACACACTGATCAGCAATGTGGGTCCATTATCTAACACCGTGAGCAGCAATGTGGATCCATTATGTAACACAGTGAGCAGCAATGTGGGTCCATCATGTATTACAGTGAGCAGCAATGTGGTTCTATCATGTCTCACAGTGATCAGCAATATGGATCCATAATGTAACACAGTGAGCAGCAATGTGGTTCTATCATGTCTCATAGTGAGCAGCAATGTGGGTCCTTTATGTAACACAGTGAGCAGCAATTTGGGTTCATTATGTAACACAGTGAGCAGCAATGTGGTTCCATTATGTAATACAGTGTGCAGCAACGTGGGTCCATCATGTTACACAGTGATCAGCAATGTGGGTCCATAATTTGTTGGGCCGAAGGGCCTGTTTCCACATTGTAAGTAATCTCATCTAATCTAATTTAACACAGTGATCAGCAATGTGGGTGCATCCAGTAACACAGTGAGCAGCAATGTGGGTTCATTATGTAACACAGTGATCAGCAATGTCGGTGCATCCGGTAACACAGTGAACAGCAATTTGTTCCGTCATGTAACACAGTGAGCAGCAATGTGGGTCCATCATGTAACACAGTGAGCAGCAATGTGGGTCCATCATGTAACACAGTGAGCAGCAATGTGGGTTCATTATGTAACACATTGATCAGCAATGTGGGTCCATCGTGTAACACAGTGAGCAGCAATGAGGTCCATTATGTAACACAGTGAGCAGCTATGTGGGTCCATCACGTAACACAGTGATCACCAATGTCGGTCCATCATGGAACACAGTGAGCAGCAATGTGGGTCCATCATGTAACACAGTGATCACCAATGTAGATCCATCATGTAACACAGTGATCAGCAATGTCGGTCCATCGTGTAACACAGTGAGCATCAGCGTGGGTTCATTGTGTAACACAATGATCAGCAATGTGGGTCCATCGTGTAACACAGTGAGCACCAATGAGAGTCCATTATGTAACACAGTGAGGAGCAATATGGGTCCAACATGTAACACAGTGAGCAGCAATGTGAGTCCATTATGTAACACAGTGATCTACAATGTGGGTCCATCATGTAACACAGTGAGCAGCAATGTGGGTCCACCATGTAACACAGTGATCAGCAATGTGGGTCCATCATGTAACACATTAAGCAGCAATGTGGGACTGTTGTGGAACAAAGTGAGTAGTAATGAGAGTCCATCATGTAACACAGTGACCAGCAATGTGGGTCCATTATGTCACACAGTGAGCAGCAATGTGGGTTCATTATGTAACACAGTGATCAGCAATCTGGGCCCATCGTGTAACACAGTGAGCAGAAATGTGTGTCCATCATGTAACACAGTGAGCAGCAATGAGGTTCCATTATGTAACACAGTGAGCAGCAATGTGGGCCCATTATGTCACGCAGTGAGCAGCAATGTGGGTCCATTATGTAACACAATGAGCAGCAATGTGGGTCCATCATGTAACACAGTGAGTAGCAATGAGGTTCCATTGAGTAACACAGTGAGCAGCATTGTGGTTCCATCATGTAACACAGTGATCAGCAATGAGGTTCCATTATCTCACACTATGAGCAGCAATTTGTTCCATCATGTAACACAGTGATCAGCAATGAGGTTCCGTTATGTAACACAGTGAGCAGCAATTTGTTCCATCATGTAACACAGTGATCAGAAATGTGGGTCCATAATGTAACACAGTGATCAGCAATGAGAGTCCATCATGTGGGTTCATTATACAACACAGTGAGCAGCAATGTGGGTCCATGATGTAACACAGTGATCACCAATTTAGGTCCATCATGCAACACAGTGAGCAGCAATGTGGGTTCATCATGTAACACAGTGAGCAACAATGTGGGTCCGTTGTGTAATACAGTGAGCAGCAATGTGGGTCCATTATGTAACACAGTGAGCAGCAATGTGGGTCCATCATGTAACACAATGAGCAGCAATGTGGGTCCATCGTGAAACACAGTGAGCAGCAATGTGGGTCCATTACTTAACACAGTGAGCAGCAATGTGGGTTCATTATGTAACAAAGTGAGCAGCAATGTAGGTCCATCATGTAACACAGTGAGCAGCAATGTGGGTCCATCGTATAACACAGTGAGCAGCAATGTGGGTTCATTATCTAACACAGTGATCAGCAATGTGGGTCCATCGTGTAACACAATGACCAGCAATGAGAGTCCATTATGTAACACAGTGAGCAGCAATGTGGGTCCATCATGTAACACAGTGAGCAGCAATGTGGGTTTATCATGTAACACATTGATCAGCAATGTGGGTCCATCGTGTAACACAGTGAGCAGCAATCAGATCCATTATGTAACACAGTGAGCAGCAATGTGGGTCTATCATGTAATACAGTGAGCAGCAATGTGGGTTCATCATGTAACGCAGTGAGCAGCAATGTGGGTCCATCATGTAATACAGTGAGCAGCAATGTGGGTTCATCATGTAACACAGTGAGCAGCAATGTGGGTTCATCATGTAACAAAGTGAGCAACAATGTGGGTCCATTATGTAACACAGTGAGCAGCAATGTGGGTTCATCATGTAACGCAGTGAGCAGCAGTGTGGGTTCATTATGTAACACAGTGATCAGCAATGTGGGTTCATCATGTAACACAGTGAGCAGCAATGTGGGTCCATTATGTAACACAGTGAGCAGCAATGTGGGTCCATTATGTAACACAGTGAGCAGCAATGTGGGTCCATCATGTAATACAGTGAGCAGCAATGTGGGTCCATTATGAAATACAGTGAGCAGCAATGTGGGTCCAGTATGTAACACAGTGAACAGCAATGTGGGTTCATTATGTAGCACAGTGAGCAGCAATATGGGTTCATTATGTAACACAGTGGGCAGCAATGTGAGTCCAGCGTGTAACACAGTAAGCAGCAATGTGGTTCTGTCATGTAACACAGTGATCAGCAATGTGGGTCCATTATGTAACACAGTGAGCAGCAATGTGGGTTCAACGTGTAACACAGTGAGCAGCAATGTGGGTCCATAATGTAACACAGTGAGCAGCAATGTGGTTCTATCATGTCTCATAGTGAGCAGCAATGTGGGTCTATCATGTAATACAGTGAGCAGCAATGTGGGTTCATCATGTAACACAGTGAGCAGCAATGTGGGTCTATCATGTAATACAGTGAGCAGCAATGTGGGTTCATCATGTAACACAGTGAGCAGCAATGTGGGTCTATCATGTAATACAGTGAGCAGCAATGTGGGTCCATCATGTAATACAGTGAGCAGCAATGTGGGTTCATCATGTAACACAGTGAGCAGCAATGTGGGTTCATCATGTAACACAGTGAGCAACAATGTGGGTCCATTATGTAACACAGTGAGCAGCAATGTGGGTTCATCATGTAACACAGTGAGCAGCAGTGTGGGTTCATTATGTAACACAGTGATCAGCAATGTGGGTTCATCATGTAACACAGTGAGCAGCAATGTGGGTCCATTATGTAACACAGTGAGCAGCAATGTGGGTCCATCATGTAATACAGTGAGCAGCAATGTGTGTCCATTATGAAATACAGTGAGCAGCAATGTGGGTCCATTATGTAATACAGTGAGCAGCAATGTGGGTCCATTATGTAACACAGTGAGCAGCAATGTGGGTCCATCATGTAATACAGTGAGCAGCAATGTGTGTCCATTATGAAATACAGTGAGCAGCAATGTGGGTCCATTATGTAATACAGTGAACAGCAATGTGGGTTCATTATGTAGCACAGTGAGCAGCAATATGGGTTCATGATGTAACACAGTGGGCAGCAATCTGGGTTCAACGTGTAACACAGTGAGCAGCAATGTGGTTCTGTCATGTAACACACTGATCAGCAATGTGGGTCCATTATCTAACACCGTGAGCAGCAATGTGGATCCATTATGTAACACAGTGAGCAGCAATGTGGGTCCATCATGTATTACAGTGAGCAGCAATGTGGTTCTATCATGTCTCACAGTGATCAGCAATATGGATCCATAATGTAACACAGTGAGCAGCAATGTGGTTCTATCATGTCTCATAGTGAGCAGCAATGTGGGTCCTTTATGTAACACAGTGAGCAGCAATTTGGGTTCATTATGTAACACAGTGAGCAGCAATGTGGTTCCATTATGTAATACAGTGTGCAGCAACGTGGGTCCATCATGTTACACAGTGATCAGCAATGTGGGTCCATAATTTGTTGGGCCGAAGGGCCTGTTTCCACATTGTAAGTAATCTCATCTAATCTAATTTAACACAGTGATCAGCAATGTGGGTGCATCCAGTAACACAGTGAGCAGCAATGTGGGTTCATTATGTAACACAGTGAGCAGCAGTGTGGGTTCATCATGTAATACAGTGAGCAGCAATGTGAGTCCATCGTGTAACACAGTGAGTAGCAATGTGGGTTCATTATGTAACACAGTGAGTAGCAGTGTGGGTCTATCATGTAACACAGTAGCAGCAATGTGGTTCCATAATGTAACACAGTGATCAGCAATGTCGGTGCATCCGGTAACACAGTGAACAGCAATTTGTTCCGTCATGTAACACAGTGAGCAGCAATGTGGGTCCATCATGTAACACAGTGAGCAGCAATGTGGGTCCATCATGTAACACAGTGAGCAGCAATGTGGGTTCATTATGTAACACATTGATCAGCAATGTGGGTCCATCGTGTAACACAGTGAGCAGCAATGAGGTCCATTATGTAACACCGTGAGCAGCTATGTGGGTCCATCACGTAACACAGTGATCACCAATGTCGGTCCATCATGGAACACAGTGAGCAGCAATGTGGGTCCATCATGTAACACAGTGATCACCAATGTAGATCCATCATGTAACACAGTGATCAGCAATGTCGGTCCATCGTGTAACACAGTGAGCATCAGCGTGGGTTCATTGCGTAACACAATGATCAGCAATGTGGGTCCATCGTGTAACACAGTGAGCACCAATGAGAGTCCATTATGTAACACAGTGAGGAGCAATATGGGTCCAACATGTAACACAGTGAGCAGCAATGTGAGTCCATTATGTAACACAGTGATCTACAATGTGGGTCCATCATGTAACACAGTGAGCAGCAATGTGGGTCCACCATGTAACACAGTGATCAGCAATGTGGGTCCATCATGTAACACATTAAGCAGCAATGTGGGACTGTTGTGGAACAAAGTGAGTAGTAATGAGAGTCCATCATGTAACACAGTGACCAGCAATGTGGGTCCATTATGTCACACAGTGAGCAGCAATGTGGGTTCATTATGTAACACAGTGATCAGCAATCTGGGCCCATCGTGTAACACAGTGAGCAGAAATGTGTGTCCATCATGTAACACAGTGAGCAGCAATGAGGTTCCATTATGTAACACAGTGAGCAGCAATGTGGGCCCATTATGTCACGCAGTGAGCAGCAATGTGGGTCCATTATGTAACACAATGAGCAGCAATGTGGGTCCATCATGTAACACAGTGAGTAGCAATGAGGTTCCATTGAGTAACACAGTGAGCAGCATTGTGGTTCCATCATGTAACACAGTGATCAGCAATGAGGTTCCATTATCTCACACTATGAGCAGCAATTTGTTCCATCATGTAACACAGTGATCAGCAATGAGGTTCCGTTATGTAACACAGTGAGCAGCAATTTGTTCCATCATGTAACACAGTGATCAGAAATGTGGGTCCATAATGTAACACAGTGATCAGCAATGAGAGTCCATCATGTGGGTTCATTATACAACACAGTGAGCAGCAATGTGGGTCCATGATGTAACACAGTGATCACCAATTTAGGTCCATCATGCAACACAGTGAGCAGCAATGTGGGTTCATCATGTAACACAGTGAGCAACAATGTGGGTCCGTTGTGTAATACAGTGAGCAGCAATGTGGGTCCATTATGTAACACAGTGAGCAGCAATGTGGGTCCATCATGTAACACAATGAGCAGCAATGTGGGTCCATCGTGAAACACAGTGAGCAGCAATGTGGGTCCATTACTTAACACAGTGAGCAGCAATGTGGGTTCATTATGTAACAAAGTGAGCAGCAATGTAGGTCCATCATGTAACACAGTGAGCAGCAATGTGGGTCCATCGTATAACACAGTGAGCAGCAATGTGGGTTCATTATCTAACACAGTGATCAGCAATGTGGGTCCATCGTGTAACACAATGACCAGCAATGAGAGTCCATTATGTAACACAGTGAGCAGCAATGTGGGTCCATCATGTAACACAGTGAGCAGCAATGTGGGTTTATTATGTAACACATTGATCAGCAATGTGGGTCCATCGTGTAACACAGTGATCAGCAATGTGGGTCCATCGTGTAACACAGTGAGCAGCAATGTAGGTCCATCATGTAACACAGTGAGCAGCAGTGTGGGTCCATCATGTAACACAGTGATCACCAATGTAGGTCCATCATGTAACACAGTGATCAGCAATGTGGGTCCATCGTGTAACACAGTGAGCAGCAATGAGAGTCCATTATGTAACACAGTGAGCAGCAATGTGAGTCCACCATGTAACACAGTGAGCAGCAATGTGGGTCCATCGTATAACACACTGAGCAGTAATGCGAGTCCATTATGTAACACAGTGAGCAGCAATGTGGGTTCATCATGTAACACAGTGAGCAGCAATGTGGGTCCATTATGTAACACAGTGAGCAACAATGTGGGTCTGTCATGTAATACAGTGAGCAGCAATGTGGGTTCATCGTGTAACACAGTGAGCAGCAATGTGGGTCTATCATATAATACAGTGAACGGCAATGTGGGTTCATCATGTAACACAGTGAGCAGCAATGTTGGTCCATGATGTAACACAGTGATCAGCAATGTGGGTCCATCATGCAACACAGTGAGCAGCAATGTGGGTCTATCATGTAACACAGTGAGCAGCAATGTGGGTTCATCATGTAACACAGTGAGCTGCAATGTGGGTCTATCATGTAATACAGTGAGCAGCAATGTGGGTTCATCTTGTAACACAGTGAGCAGCAATGTGGGTCTGTCATGTAATACAGTGAGCAGCAATGTGGGTTCATCATGTAACACAGTGAGCAGCAATGTGGGTTCATCATGTAACACAGTGAGCAGCAATGTGGGTCCATCATGTAATACAGTGAGCAGCAATGTGGGTTCATCATGTAACACAGTGAGCAGCAATGTGGGTCTATCATGTAATACAGTGAGCAGCAATGTGGGTTCATCATGTAACACAGTGAGCAGCAATGTGGGTTCATTATGTAACACAGTGAGCAGCAATGTGGGTTCATCGTGTAACACAGTGAGCAGCAATGTGGGTCTATCATGTAATACAGTGAACGGCAATGTGGGTTCATCACGTAACACAGTGATCAGCAATGTGGGTCTATCATGGAATACAGTGAGCAGCAATGTGCGTCTATCATGTAATACATTGAGCAGCAATGTGGGTCTATCATGTAATACAGTGAACAGCAATGTGGGTTCTTCATGTAACACAGTGAGCAGCAATGTGGGTCCATCATGTAACACAGTGAGCAGCAATGTGGGTCCATCATGTAACACATTGATCACCAATGTAGGTCCATCATGAAACACAGTGAGCAGCAATGTGGGTCCATCGTATAACACAGTGAGCAGCAATGTGGGTTCAGTATCTAACACAGTGATCAGCAATGTGGGTCCATCGTGTAACACAGTGACCAGCAATGAGAGTCCATTATGTAACACAGTGAGCAGCAATGTGGGTTCATCAGGTAACAGAGTGAGCAGCAATGTGACTCCATCATGTTACACAGTGATCACCAATGTAGGTCCATCATGTAACACAGTGAGCAGCAATGTGGGTCCATCATGTAACACAGTGAGCAGCAATGTGGGTTCATTATGTAACACATTGATCAGCAATGTGGGTCCATCGTGTAACACAGTGAGCAGCAATGAGATCCATTATGTAACACAGTGAGCAGCAATGTGGGTCCATCACGTAACACAGTGATCAACAATGTGGGTGCATCATGTAACACAGTGATCAACAATGTGGGTCCATCATGTAACACAGTGAGCAGCAATGTGGGTCCATTATGTAACACAGTGAGCAGCAATGAGGTTCCATTATGTAACACAGTGAGCAGCAATGTGGGTTCATTATGTAACACAATGATCAGCAATGAGGCTCCAAAATTTTACACATTGAGCAGCAATATGGGCCCATCGTGTAACACAGTGAGCATCAATGTAGGTCCATCATGTAACACAGTGATCAGCAATGAGGTTCCATTTGTGTAACACAGTGAGCATTAATGTGGGTCCATCATGTAACGCAGTGAGCAGCAATGTGGTTCTATCATGTAACACAGTGAGCAGAAATGTAGGTTCATCATGTAACACAGTGAGCAGCAATGTGGGTCCATCATGTAACACAGTGAGCAGCAATGTGGGTTCATTATCTAACACAGTGATCAGCAATGTGGGTCCATCGTGTAACACCGTGACCAGCAATGAGAGTCCATTATGTAACACAGTGAGCAGCAATGTGGGTTCATTATGTAACACATTGATCAGCAATGTGGGTCCATCGTGTAACACAGTGAGCAGCAATGACATCCATTATGTAACACAGTGAGCAGCAATGTGGGTCCATCAGGTAACACAGTGATCAACAATGTGGGTGCATCATGTAACACAGTGATCAACAATGTGGGTCCATCATGTAACACAGTGAGCAGCAATGTAGGTCCATTATGTAACACAGTGAGCAGCAATGAGGTTCCATTATGTAACACAGTGAGCAGCAATGTGGGTTCATTATGTAACACAATGATCAGCAATGAGGCTCCATTATTTTACACATTGAGCAGCAATATGGGCCCATCGTGTAACACAGTGAGCATCAATGTAGGTCCATCATGTAACACAGTGATCAGCAATGAGGTTCCATTTGTGTAACACAGTGAGCATTAATGTGGGTCCATCATGTAACACAGTGACCAGCAATGTGGGTCCATTATGTCACACAGTGAGCAGCAATGTGGGTTCATTATGTAACACAGTGATCAGCAATCTGGGCCCATCGTGTAACACAGTGAGCAGAAATGTGTGTCCATCATGTAACACAGTGAGCAGCAATGAGGTTCCATTATGTAACACAGTGAGCAGCAATGTGGGCCCATTATGTCACGCAGTGAGCAGCAATGTGGGTCCATTATGTAACACAATGAGCAGCAATGTGGGTCCATCATGTAACACAGTGAGTAGCAATGAGGTTCCATTGAGTAACACAGTGAGCAGCATTGTGGTTCCATCATGTAACACAGTGATCAGCAATGAGGTTCCATTATCTCACACTATGAGCAGCAATTTGTTCCATCATGTAACACAGTGATCAGCAATGAGGTTCCGTTATGTAACACAGTGAGCAGCAATTTGTTCCATCATGTAACACAGTGATCAGAAATGTGGGTCCTTAATGTAACACAGTGATCAGCAATGAGAGTCCATCATGTGGGTTCATTATACAACACAGTGAGCAGCAATGTGGGTCCATGATGTAACACAGTGATCACCAATTTAGGTCCATCATGCAACACAGTGAGCAGCAATGTGGGTTCATCATGTAACACAGTGAGCAACAATGTGGGTCCGTTGTGTAATACAGTGAGCAGCAATGTGGGTCCATTATGTAACACAGTGAGCAGCAATGTGGGTCCATCATGTAACACAATGAGCAGCAATGTGGGTCCATCGTGAAACACAGTGAGCAGCAATGTGGGTCCATTACTTAACACAGTGAGCAGCAATGTGGGTCCATCGTATAACACAGTGAGCAGCAATGTGGGTTCATTATCTAACACAGTGATCAGCAATGTGGGTCCATCGTGTAACACAATGACCAGCAATGAGAGTCCATTATGTAACACAGTGAGCAGCAATGTGGGTCCATCATGTAACACAGTGAGCAGCAATGTGGGTTTATTATGTAACACATTGATCAGCAATGTGGGTCCATCGTGTAACACAGTGAGCAGCAATCAGATCCATTATGTAACACAGTGAGCAGCAATGTGGGTCCATCACGTAACACAGTGATCATTTATGTGGGTCCATCATGTAACACAGTGAGCAGCAGCGTGGGTCCATCGCGTAACACAGTGATCACCAATGTAGGTCCATCATGTAACACAGTGAGCAGCAGTGTGGGTCCATCATGTAACACAGTGATCACCAATGTAGGTCCATCATGTAACACAGTGATCAGCAATGTGGGTCCATCGTGTAACACAGTGAGCATCAGTGTGGGTTCATTATGTAACACAATGATCAGCAATGTGGGTCCATCGTGTAACACAGTGAGCAGCAATGAGAGTCCATTATGTAACACAGTGAGCAGCAATGTGAGTCCACCATGTAACACAGTGAGCAGCAATGTGGGTCCATCATGTAACACAGTGAGCAGCAATGTGGGTCCATCGTATAACACACTGAGCAGTAATGCGAGTCCATTATGTAACACAGTGAGCAGCAATGTGGGTCCATTATGTAACACAGTGAGCAACAATGTGGGTCTGTCATGTAATACAGTGAGCAGCAATGTGGGTTCATCGTGTAACACAGTGAGCAGCAATGTGGGTCTATCATATAATACAGTGAACGGCAATGTGGGTTCATCATGTAACACAGTGAGCAGCAATGTTGGTCCATGATGTAACACAGTGAGCAGCAATGTGGGTCCATCATGCAACACAGTGAGCAGCAATGTGGGTCTATCATGTAACACAGTGAGCAGCAATGTGGGTTCATCATGTAACTCAGTGAGCTGCAATGTGGGTCTATCATGTAATACAGTGAGCAGCAATGTGGGTTCATCTTGTACCACAGTGAGCAGCAATGTGGGTCTGTCATGTAATACAGTGAGCAGCAATGTGGGTTCATCATGTAACACAGTGAGCAGCAATGTGGGTTCATCATGTAACACCGTGAGCAGCAATGTGGGTCCATCATGTAATACAGTGAGCAGCAATGTGGGTTCATCATGTAACACAGTGAGCAGCAATGTGGGTCTATCATGTAATACAGTGAGCAGCAATGTGGGTTCATCATGTAACACAGTGAGCAGCAATGTGGGTTCATTATGTAACACAGTGAGCAGCAATGTGGGTTCATCGTGTAACACAGTGAGCAGCAATGTGGGTCTATCATGTAATACAGTGAACGGCAATGTGGGTTCATCACGTAACACAGTGATCAGCAATGTGGGTCTATCATGTAATACAGTGAGCAGCAATGTGCGTCTATCATGTAATACATTGAGCAGCAATGTGGGTCTATCATGTAATACAGTGAACAGCAATGTGGGTTCTTCATGTAACACAGTGAGCAGCAATGTGGGTCTATCATGTAATACAGTGAGCAGCAATGTGGGTTCATCATGTAACACAGTGAGCAGCAATGTGGGTCCATCATGTAACACAGTGAGCAGCAATGTGGGTCCATCATGTAACACATTGATCACCAATGTAGGTCCATCATGAAACACAGTGAGCAGCAATGTGGGTCCATCGTATAACACAGTGAGCAGCAATGTGGGTTCAGTATCTAACACAGTGATCAGCAATGTGGGTCCATCGTGTAACACAGTGACCAGCAATGAGAGTCCATTATGTAACACAGTGAGCAGCAATGTGGGTTCATCAGGTAACAGAGTGAGCAGCAATGTGACTCCATCATGTTACACAGTGATCACCAATGTAGGTCCATCATGTAACACAGTGAGTAGCAATGTGGGTCCATCATGTAACACAGTGAGCAGCAATGTGGGTTCATTATGTAACACATTGATCAGCAATGTGGGTCCATCGTGTAACACAGTGAGCAGCAATGAGATCCATTATGTAACACAGTGAGCAGCAATGTGGGTCCATCATGTAACACAGTGATCAACAATGTGGGTCCATCATGTAACACAGTGAGCAGCAATGTGGGTCCATCACGTAACACAGTGATCAACAATGTGGGTGCATCATGTAACACAGTGATCAACAATGTGGGTCCATCATGTAACACAGTGAGCAGCAATGAGGTTCCATTATGTAACACAGTGAGCAGCAATGAGGTTCCATTATGTAACACAGTGAGCAGCAATGTGGGTTCATTATGTAACACAATGATCAGCAATGAGGCTCCATTATTTTACACATTGAGCAGCAATGTGGGCCCATCGTGTAACACAGTGAGCATCAATGTAGGTCCATCATGTAACACAGTGATCAGCAATGAGGTTCCATTTGTGTAACACAGTGAGCATTAATGTGGGTCCATCATGTAACGCAGTGAGCAGCAATGTGGTTCTATCATGTAACACAGTGAGCAGAAATGTAGGTTCATCATGTAACACAGTGAGCAGCAATGTGGGTCCATCATGTAACACAGTGAGCAGCAATGTGGGTTCATTATCTAACACAGTGATCAGCAATGTGGGTCCATCGTGTAACACCGTGACCAGCAATGAGAGTCCATTATGTAACACAGTGAGCAGCAATGTGGGTTCATTATGTAACACATTGATCAGCAATGTGGGTCCATCACGTAACACAGTGATCAACAATGTGGGTGCATCATGTAACACAGTGATCAACAATGTGGGTCCATCATGTAACACAGTGAGCAGCAATGTGGGTCCATTATGTAACACAGTGAGCAGCAATATGGGTCCATTATGTGACACAGTGAGCAGCAATGAGGTTCCATTATGTAACGCAGTGAGCAGCAATGTGGTTCTATCATGTAACACAGTGAGCAGAAATGTAGGTTCATCATGTAACACAGTGAGCAGCAATGTGGGTCCATCATGTAACACAGTGAGCAGCAATGTGGGTTCATTATCTAACACAGTGATCAGCAATGTGGGTCCATCGTGTAACACCGTGACCAGCAATGAGAGTCCATTATGTAACACAGTGAGCAGCAATGTGGGTCCATCATGTAACAGAGTGATCAGCAATGTGGGTCCATCATGTTACACAGTGATCACCAATGTAGGTCCAACATGTAACACAGTGAGCAGCAATGTGGGTCCATCATGTAACACAGTGAGCAGCAATGTGGGTTCATTATGTAACACATTGATCAGCAATGTGGGTCCATCGTGTCACACAGTGAGCAGCAATGAGATCCATTATGTAACACAGTGAGCAGCAATGTGAGTCCATCACGTAACACAGTGATCATTTATGTGGGTCCATCATGTAACACAGTGAGCAGCAACGTGGGTCCATCGCGTAACACAGTGATCACCAATGTAGGTCCATCATGTAACACAGTGAGCAGCAGTGTGGGTCCATCATGTAACACAGTGATCACCAATGTAGTTCCATCATGTAACACAGTGACCAGCAATGTCGGTCTATCGTGTAACACAGTGAGCATCAGCGTGGGTTCATTATGTAACACAATGATCAGCAATGTGGGTCCATCGTGTAACACAGTGAGCAGCAATGAGAGTCCATTATGTAACACAGTGAACAGCAATGTGGGTCCACCATGTAACACAGTGAGCAGCAATGTGGGTCCATCGTGTAACACAGTGAGCAGCAATCAGAATCCATTATGTAACGCAGTGAGCAGCAATGTGGGTTCATCATGTAACACAGTGAGCAGCAATGTGGGTCCATTATGTAACACAGTGAGCAACAATGTCGGTCCATTATGTAACACAGTGATCAGCAATGTGGGTCCATCGTGTAACACAGTGAGCAGCAATGTGGGTCTATCATGTAATACAGTGAACGGCATGTGGGTTCATCATGTAACACAGTGATCAGCAATGCGGGTCTATCATGTAACACAGTGATCAGCAATGTGGGTCTATCATGTAACACGGTGAGGAGCAATGTGGGTTTATCATGTCATACAGTGAGCAGCAATGTTGGTCCATGATGTAACACAGTGAGCAGCAATGTGGGTCCATCATGCAACACAGTGAGCAGCAATGTGGGTCTATCATGTAACACAGTGAGCAGCAATGGGGGTTCATCATGTAACACAGTGAGCAGCAATGTGGGTCTGTCATGTAATACAGTGAGCAGCAATGTGGGTTCATCATGTAACACAGTGAGCAGCAATGTGGGTCTATCATGTAATACAGTGAGCAGCAATGTGGGTTCATCATGTAACACAGTGAGCAGCAATGTGGGTCTATCATGTAATACAGTGAGCAGCAATGTGGGTTCATCATGTAACACAGTGAGCAGCAATGTGGGTCCATCATGTAATACAGTGAGCAGCAATGTGGGTTCATCATGTAACACAGTGAGCAGCAATGTGGGTCTATCATGTAATACAGTGAGCAGCATTGTGGGTTCATCATGTAACACAATGAGCAGCAATGTGGGTTCATTATGTAACACAGTGAGCAGCAATGTCGGTCGATTATGTAACACAGTGAGCAGCAATGTGGGTCCATCGTGTAACACAGTGATCAGCAATGTGCTTCCATCATGTAATACAGTGAGCAGCAATGTTGGTCCACGATGTAACACAGTGAGCAGCAATGTGGGTCCATCGTGTAACACAGTGAGCAGCAATGTGTATTCATTATGTAACACAGTGAGCAGCAATGTGGGTCCATTATGTAACACAGTGAGCAGCAATGTGGGTCTATCATGTAATACAGTGAACGGCAATGTGGGTTCATCATGTAACACAGTGATCAGCAATGTGGGTCTATCATGTAATACAGTGAGCAGCAATGTGCGTCTATCATGTAATACATTGAGCAGCAATGTGGGTCTATCATGTAATACAGTGAACAGCAATGTGGGTTCATCATGTAACACAGTGAGCAGCAATGTGGGTCTATCATGTAACACATTGAGCAGCAATGTGGGTCCATCTTGTAACACAGTGAGCAGCAATGTGGGTCCATCGTATAACACAGTGAGCAGCAATGTGGGTTCATTATCTAACACAGTGATCAGCCATGTGGGTCCATCGTGTAACACAGTGACCAGCAATGTGGGTTCATCATGTAACAGATTGAGCAGCAATGTGGGTCCATCATGTTACACTGTGATCACCAATGTAGGTCCATCATGTAACACAGTGAACAGCAATGTGGGTCCATCATGTAACACAGTGAGCACCAATGAGAGTCCATTATGTAACACAGTGAGGAGCAATGTGGGTCCAACATGTAACACAGTGAGGAGCAATTTGCGTCCATTATGTAACACAGTGATCAACAATGTGGGTCCATCATCTAACACAGTGCGCAGCAATGTGGGTCCATTATGTAACACAGTGAGCAGCAATGAGGTTCCATCCAGTAACACAGTGAGCAGCAATGTGGGTCCACCATGTAACACAGTGATCAGCAATGTGGGTCCATCATGTAACACACTAAGCAGCAATGTGGGTCTGTTGTGGAACAAAGTGAGTAGTAATGAGAGTCCATCATGTAACACAGTGAGCAGCAATGTGGGTCCATTATGTAACACAGTGATCAACAATGTGGGTCCATCATGTAACACAGTGAGCAGCAATGTGTTTCCATTATGTAACACAGTGAGCAGCAATGAGGTTCCATTATGTAACACAGTGAGCAGCAATGTGGGTTCATTATGTAACACAATGATCAGCAATGAGGCTCCATTATTTTACACATTGAGCAGCAATATGGGCCCATCGTGTAACACAGTGAGCATCAATGTAGGTCCATCATGTAACACAGTGATCAGCAATGAGGTTCCATTTGTGTAACACAGTGAGCATTAGTGTGGGTCCATCATGTAACACAGTGAGCAGCAATGTGGGTCTATCATGTAACACAGTGAGCAGAAATGTGGGTTCATCATGTAACACAGTGAGCAGCAATGTGGGTCCATCATGTAACACAGTGAGCAGCAATGTGGGTCCATCATGTAACACATTGATCACCAATGTAGGTCCATCATGTAACACAGTGAGCAGCAATGTGGGTCCATCGTATAACAAAGTGAGCAGCAATGTGGGTTCATTATCTAACACAGTGATCAGCAATGTGGGTCCATCGTGTAACACAGTGACCAGCAATGAGAGTCCATTATGTAACACAGTGATCAGCAATGTGGGTCCATCATGTAACACAGTGAGCAGCAATGTGGGTCCATCATGTAACACAGTGAGCAGCAATGTGGGTTCATTATGTTACAAATTGATCAGCAATGTGGGTCCATCGTGTAACACAGTGAGCAGCAATGAGATCCATTATGTAACACAGGTAGCAGCCATGTGGGTCCATCACGTAACACAGTGATCATTTATGTGGGTCCATCATGTAACACAGTGAGCAGCAACGTGGGTCCATCGCGTAACACAGTGATCACCAATGTAGGTCCATCATGTAACACAGTGAGCAGCAGTGTGGGTCCATCATGTAACTCAGTGATCACCAATGTAGGTCCATCATGTAACACAGTGATCAGCAATGTCGGTCCATCGTGTAACACAGTGAGCATCAGCGTGGGTTCATTATGTAACACAATGATCAGCAATGTGGGTCCATCGTGTAACACAGTGAGCAGCAATGACAGTCCATTATGTAACACAGTGATCAGCAATGTGGGTCCACCATGTAACACAGTGAGCAGCAATGTGTGTCCATCGTATAACACAGTGAGCAGTAATGAGAGTCCATTATGTAACACAGTGAGCAGCAATGTGGGTTCATCATGTAACACAGTGAGCAGCAATGTGACTCCATTATGTAACACAGTGAGCAACAATGTGGGTCCATCATGTAACACAGTGATCAGCAATGTGTGTCCATCGTATAACACAGTGAGCAGTAATGAGAGTCCATTATGTAACACAGTGAGCAGCAATGTGGGTTCATCACGTAACACAGTGAGCAGCAATGTGAGTCCATTATGTAACACAGTGAGCAACAATGTTGGTCCATGATGTAACACAGTGAGCAGCAATGTGGGTCCATCGTGTAACACAGTGAGCAGCAATGTGGGTCTATCATGTAATACAGTGAACGGCAATGTGGGTTCATCATGTCACACAGTGATCAGCAATGTGGGTCTATCATGTAACACAGTGATCAGCAATGTGGGTCTATCATGTCATACAGTGAGCAGCAATGTTGGTCCATGATGTAACACAGTGAGCAGCAATGTGGGTCCATCATGCAACACAGTGAGCAGCAATGTGGGTCTATCATGTAACACAGTGAGCAGCAATGGGGGTTCATCATGTAACACAGTGAGCAGCAATGTGGGTCTATCATTTAATACAGTGAGCAGCAATGTGGGTCCATCGTGTAACACAGTGACCAGCAATGTGGGTTCATCATGTAACAGAGTGAGCAGCAATGTGGGTCCATCATGTTACACAGTGATCACCAATGTAGGTCCATCATGTAACACAGTGAGCAGCAATGTGGGTCCATCATGTAACACAGTGAGCAGCAATGAGATCCATTATGTAACACAGTGAGCAGCAATGTGGGTCTATCATGTAATACAGTGAGCAGCAATGTGGGTTCATCATGTAACACAGTGAGCAGCAATGTGGGTCTATCATGTAACACAGTGACCAGCAATGTGGGTTCATCATGTAACACAGTGAGCAGCAATGTGGGTCCATCATGTATCACAGTGAGCAGCAATGTGGGTTCATTATGTAACACAGTGAGCAGCAATGTGGGTCCATTATGTAACACAGAGAGCAGCAATGTGGGTCTATCATGTAATACCGTGAACGGCAATGTGGGTTCATCATGTAACACAGTGATCAGCAATATGGGTCTATCATGTAATACAGTGAGCAGCAATGTGCGTCTATCATGTAATACATTGAGCAGCAATGTGGGTCTATCATGTAATACAGTGAGCAGCAATGTGGGTTCATCATGTAACACAGTGAGCAGCAATGTGGGTCTATCATGTAATACAGTGAGCAGCAATGTGGGTTCATCATGTAACACAGTGAGCAGCAATGTGGGTCCATCATGTAACACAGTGAGCAGCAATGTGGGTTCATGATGTAACACAGTGAGCAGCAATGTGGTTCTATTATGTAACACAGTGAGCCGCAATGTGGGTCCATCATGTAACACAGTGAGCAGCAATGTGGGTCCATCATGTAACACAGTGAGCAGCAATGTGGGTCCATCGTGTAACACAGTGATCAGCAATGTGCTTCCATCATGTAATACAGTGAGCAGCAATGTGGGTCTATCATGTCATGCAGTGAGCAGCAATGTTGGTCCACGATGTAACACAGTGAGCAGCAATGTGGGTCCATCGTGTAACACAGTGAGCAGCAATGTGGATTCATTATGTAACACAGTGAGCAGCAATGTGGGTCAATTATGTAACACAGTGAGCAACAATGTGGGTCAATTATGTAACACAGTGAGCAGCAATGTGGGTCCATCGTGTAACACAGTGAGCAGCAATGTGGGTCTATCATGTAATACAGTGAACGGCAATGTGGGTTCATCATGTAACACAGTGATCAGCAATGTGGGTCTATCATGTAATACAGTGAGCAGCAATGAGAGTCCCTTATGTAACACAGTGAGCAGCAATGTGGGTTCATCATGTAACACAGTGAGCAGCAATGTGGGTCCATCATGTAACACAGTGAGCAGCAATGTGGGTCCATCTTGTAACATGGTGATCAGCTATGTCGGTCCATCATGTAACACAGTGAGCAGCAATGTGGGTCCATCGTATAACACAGTGAGCAGCAATGTCGGTTCATTATCTAACACAGTGATCAGCCATGTGGGTCCATCGTGTAACACAGTGACCAGCAATGTGGGTTCATCATGTAACAGAGTGAGCAGCAATGTGGGTCCATCATGTTACACAGTGATCACCAATGTAGGTCCATCATGTAACACAGTGAGCAGCAATGTGGGTCCATCATGTAACACAGTGAGCAGCAATGAGATCCATTATGTAACACAGTGAGCAGCAATGTGGGTCTATCATGTAATACAGTGAGCAGCAATGTGGGTTCATCATGTAACACAGTGAGCAGCAATGTGGGTCCATCATGTAACACAGTGAGCAGCAATGTGGGTTCATTATGTAACACAGTGAGCAGCAATGTGGGTCCATTATGTAACACAGTGAGCAGCATTGTGGGTCTATCATGTAATACAGTGAACAGCAATGTGGGTCCATCATGTAACACAGTGAGCCGCAATGTGGGTTCTTCATGTAACACAGTGAGCAGCAATGTGGGTTCATTATGTAACACAGTGAGCAGCAATGTGGGTCCATTATGTAACACAGTGAGCAGCAATGTGGGTCCATCGTGTAACACAGTGATCAGCAATGTGCTTCCATCATGTAATACAGTGAGCAGCAATGTGGGTCTATCATGTCATGCAGTGAGCAGCAATGTTGGTCCACGATGTAACACAGTGAGCAGCAATGTGGGTCCATTATGTAACACAGTGAGCATCAGCGTGGGTTCATTGTGTAACACAATGATCAGCAATGTGGGTCCATCATGTAACACAGTGAGCAGCAATGTGGGTCTATCATGTAACACAGTGAGCAGCAATGTGGGTCCATCATGTAACACAGTGAGCAGCAATGTGGGTTCATTATGTAACACAGTGAGCAGCAATGTGGGTTCATTATGTAACACAGTGAGCAGCAATGTGGGTCCATTATGTAACACAGTGAGCAGCAATGTGGGTCCATCGTGTAACACAGTGAGCCGCAATGTGGGTCCATCATGTAACACAGTGAGCCGCAATGTGGGTCCATCATGTAACACAGTGAGCAGCAATGTGGGTTCATTATGTAACACAGTGAGCAGCAATGTGGGTCCATTATGTAACACAGTGAGCAGCAATGTGGGTCCATCGTGTAACACAGTGAGCCGCAATGTGGGTCCATCATGTAACACAGTGAGCAGCAATGTGGGTTCATTATGTAACACAGTGAGCAGCAATGTGGGTCCATTATGTAACACAGTGAGCAGCAATGTGGGTCCATCGTGTAACACAGTGATCAGCAATGTGCTTCCATCATGTAATACAGTGAGCAGCAATGTGGGTCTATCATGTCATGCAGTGAGCAGCAATGTTGGTCCACGATGTAACACAGTGAGCAGCAATGTGGGTCCATCGTGTAACACAGTGAGCATCAGCGTGGGTTCATTGTGTAACACAATGATCAGCAATGTGGGTCCATCGTGTAACACAGTGAGCATCAGCGTGGGTTCATTGTGTAACACAGTGACCAGCAATGTGGGTTCATCATGTAACAGAGTGAGCAGCAATGTGGGTCCATCATGTTACACAGTGATCACCAATGTAGGTCCATCATGTAACACAGTGAACAGCAATGTGGGTCCATCATGTGACACAGTGAGCACCAATGAGAGTCCATTATGTAACACAGTGAGGAGCAATGTGGATCCAACATGTAACACAGTGAGCAGCAATGTGGGTCCATTATGTAACACAGTGATCAACAATGTGGGTCCATCATGTAACACAGTGAGCAGCAATGTGGGTCCATTATGTAACACAGTGAGCAGCAATGAGGTTCCATCCAGTAACACAGTGAGCAGCAATGTGGGTCCACCATGTAACACAGAGATCAGCAATGTGGGTCCATCATGTAACACAGTGAGCAGCAATGTGGGTGCATCATGTAACACAGTGATCAACAATGTGGGTCCATCATGTAACACAGTGATCAACAACGTGGGTGCATCATGTAACACAGTGATCAACAATGTGGGTCCATCATGTAACACAGTGAGCAGCAATGTGAGTCCATTATGTAACAAAGTGAGTAGTAATGAGAGTCTATCATGTAACGCAGTGAGCAGCAATGTGGGTCCATTATGTAACACAGTGATCAACAATGTGGGTGCATCATGTAACACAGTGATCAACAATGTGGGTCCATCATGTAACACAGTGAGCAGCAATGTGGGTTCATCATGTAACACAGTGATCAGCAATGTGGGTTCATCATGTAACACAGTGAGCAGCAATGTGGGTCTATCATGTAATACAGTGAGCAGCAATGTGGGTTCATCAGGAAACACAGTGAGCAGCAATGTGGGTCCATCATGTAACACAGTGAGCAGCAATGTGGGTTCATTATGTAACACAGTGAACAGCAATGTGGGTCCATCATGTAACACAGTGAGCAGCAATGTGATTCCATTATGTAACACAGTGAGCAGCAATGTGGGTCTATCATGTAACACAGTGAGCAGCAATGTGGGTCCATCATGTAACACAGTGAGCAGCAATGTGGGTCCATCATGTAACACAGTGAGCAGCAATGTGGGTTCATTATGTAACACAGTGAGCAGCAATGTAGGTCCATTATGTAACACAGTGAGCAGCAATGTGGGTCCATCATGTAACACAGTGAGCAGCAATGTGGGTTCATTATGTAACACAGTGAGCCGCAATGTGGGTCCATCATGTAACACAGTGAGCAGCAATGTGGGTTCATTATGTAACACAGTGAGCAGCAATGTGGGTCCATTATGTAACACAGTGAGCAGCAATGTGGGTCCATCGTGTAACACAGTGAGCCGCAATGTGGGTCCATCATGTAACACAGTGAGCCGCAATGTGGGTCCATCATGTAACACAGTGAGCAGCAATGTGGGTTCATTATGTAACACAGTGAGCAGCAATGTGGGTCCATTATGTAACACAGTGAGCAGCAATGTGGGTCCATCGTGTAACACAGTGAGCCGCAATGTGGGTCCATCATGTAACACAGTGAGCAGCAATGTGGGTTCATTATGTAACACAGTGAGCAGCAATGTGGGTCCATTATGTAACACAGTGAGCAGCAATGTGGGTCCATCGTGTAACACAGTGATCAGCAATGTGCTTCCATCATGTAATACAGTGAGCAGCAATGTGGGTCTATCATGTCATGCAGTGAGCAGCAATGTTGGTCCACGATGTAACACAGTGAGCAGCAATGTGGGTCCATCGTGTAACACAGTGAGCATCAGCGTGGGTTCATTGTGTAACACAATGATCAGCAATGTGGGTCCATCGTGTAACACAGTGAGCATCAGCGTGGGTTCATTGTGTAACACAGTGACCAGCAATGTGGGTTCATCATGTAACAGAGTGAGCAGCAATGTGGGTCCATCATGTTACACAGTGATCACCAATGTAGGTCCATCATGTAACACAGTGAACAGCAATGTGGGTCCATCATGTGACACAGTGAGCACCAATGAGAGTCCATTATGTAACACAGTGAGGAGCAATGTGGATCCAACATGTAACACAGTGAGCAGCAATGTGGGTCCATTATGTAACACAGTGATCAACAATGTGGGTCCATCATGTAACACAGTGAGCAGCAATGTGGGTCCATTATGTAACACAGTGAGCAGCAATGAGGTTCCATCCAGTAACACAGTGAGCAGCAATGTGGGTCCACCATGTAACACAGAGATCAGCAATGTGGGTCCATCATGTAACACACTAAGCAGCAATGTGGGTCTGTTGTGGAACAATGTGAGTAGTAATGAGAGTCCATCATGTAACACAGTGAGCAGCAATGTGGGTGCATCATGTAACACAGTGATCAACAATGTGGGTCCATCATGTAACACAGTGATCAACAACGTGGGTGCATCATGTAACACAGTGATCAACAATGTGGGTCCATCATGTAACACAGTGAGCAGCAATGTGAGTCCATTATGTAACAAAGTGAGTAGTAATGAGAGTCTATCATGTAACGCAGTGAGCAGCAATGTGGGTCCATTATGTAACACAGTGAGCAGCAATGTGGGTTCATCATGTAACACAGTGATCAGCAATGTGGGTTCATCATGTAACACAGTGAGCAGCAATGTGGGTCTATCATGTAACACAGTGATCAGCAATGTGGGTTCATCATGTAACACAGTGAGCAGCAATGTGGGTCTATCATGTAATACAGTGAGCAGCAATGTGGGTTCATCAGGAAACACAGTGAGCAGCAATGTGGGTCCATCATGTAACACAGTGAGCAGCAATGTGGGTTCATTATGTAACACAGTGAACAGCAATGTGGGTCCATCATGTAACACAGTGAGCAGCAATGTGATTCCATTATGTAACACAGTGAGCAGCAATGTGGGTCCATCGTGGAACACAGTGATCAGCAATGTGCTTCCATCATGTAATACAGTGAGCAGCAATGTGGGTCTATCATGTCATGCAGTGAGCAGCAATGTTGGTCCACGATGTAACACAGTGAGCAGCAATGTGGGTCCATCGTGTAACACAGTGAGCAGCAATGTGGATTCATTATGTAACACAGTGAGCAGCAATGTGGGTCCATTATGTAACACAGTGAGCAGCAATGTGGGTCCATCGTGTAACACAGTGAGCAGCAATGTGGGTCCATCGTGTAACATAGTGAGCAGCAATGTGGGTTCATTATGTAACAAAGTGAGCAGCAATGTGGGTCCATCATGTAACACATTGATCACCAATGTAGCTCCATCATGTAACACAGTGAGCAGCAATGTGGGTCCATCGTATAACACAGTGAGCAGCAATGTGGTTCCATCATGTAATACAGTGAGCAGCAATGTGGGTCTATCATGTAATACAGTGAGCAGCAATGTGGGTCCATTATGTAACACAGTGAGCAGCAATGTGGGTCCATCGTGTAACATAGTGAGCAGCAATGTGGGTCTATCATGTAATACAGTGAACGGCAATGTGGGTCCACCATGTAACACAGTGATCAGCAATGTGGGTCCATCATGTAACACAGTGAGCAGCAATGTGGGTCCATTATGTAACACAGTGAGCAGCAATGAGGTTCCATCCAGTAACACAGTGAGCAGCAATGTGGGTCCACCAGGTAACACAGTGATCAGCAATGTGGGTCCATCATGTAACACACTAAGCAGCAATGTGGGTCTGTTGTGGAACAATGTGAGTAGTAATGAGAGTCCATCATGTAACACAGTGAGCAGCAATGAGGTTCCATTATGTAACACAGTGAGCAGCAATGTGGGTTCATTATGTAACACAATGATCAGCAATGAGGCTCCATTATTTTACACATTGAGCAGCAATGTGGGCCCATCGTGTAACACAGTGAGCATCAATGTAGGTCCATCATGTAACACAGTGATCAGCAATGAGGTTCCATTTGTGTAACACAGTGAGCATTATTGTGGGTCCATCATGTAACACAGTGACCAGCAATGTGGGTCCATTATGTCACACAGTGAGCAGCAATGTGGGTTCATACTGTCACACAGTGATCAGCAATATGGGCCCATCGTGTAACACAGTGAGCAGAAATGTGTGTCCATCATGTAACACAGTGAGCAGCAATGAGGTTCCATTATGTAACACAGTGAGCAGCAATGTGGGCCCATTATGTAACGCAGTGAGCAGCAATGTGGGACCATTATGTAACACAATGAGCAGCAATGTGGGTCCATCATGTAACACAGTGAGTAGCAATGAGGTTCCATTAAGTAACACAGTGAGCAGCATTGTGGTTCCATCATGTAACACAATGATCAGCAATTTGTTCCATCATGTAACACAGTGATCAGCAACATGGGTCCATCGTGAAACACAGTGAGCATCAGCGTGGGTTCATTGTGTAACACAATGATCAGCAATGTGGGTCCATCGTGTAATACAGTGACCAGCAATGAGAGTCCATTATGTAACACAGTGAGCAGCAATGTGGGTTCATTATGTAACAAAGTGAGCAGCAATGTGGGTCCATCATGTAACACATTGATCACCAATGTAGGTCCATCATGTAACACAGTGAGCAGCAATGTGGGTCCATCGTATAACACAGTGAGCAGCAATGTGGTTCCATCATGTAATACAGTGATCAGCAATGTGCTTCCATCATGTAATACAGTGAGCAGCAATGTGGGTCTATCATATCATGCAGTGAGCAGCAATGTGGGTCCATTATGTAACACAGTGAGCAGCAATGTGGGTTCATCATGTAACACAGTGAGCAGCAATGTGGGTCCATCCAGTAACACAGTGGGCAGCAATGTGGGTCCACCATGTAACACAGTGATCAGCAATGTGGGTCCATCATGTAACACACTAAGCAGCAATGTGGGTCTGTTGTGGAACAATGTGAGTAGTAATGAGAGTCCATCATGTAACACAGTGAGCAGCAATGTGGGTGCATCATGTAACACAGTGATCAACAATGTGGGTCCATCATGTAACACAGTGAGCAGCAATGTGGGTCCATTATGTAACACAGTGAGCAGCAATGAGGTTCCATTAAGTAACACAGTGAGCAGCATTGTGGTTCCATCATGTAACACAGTGATCAGCAATTTGTTCCATCATGTAACACAGTGATCAGCAACGTGGGTCCATCGTGTAACACAGTGAGCAGCAATGAGGTTCCATTATGTAACACAGTGATTACCAATTTAGGTCCATCATGCAACACAGTGAGCAGCAATGTGGGTTCATCATGTAACACAGTGAGCAACAATGTGGGTCCGTTGTGAAATACAGTGAGCAGCAATGTGGGTCCATTATGTAACACAGTGAGCAGCAATGTAGGTCCATCATGTAACACAGTGAGCAGCAATGTGGGTCCATCGTGTAACACAGTGAGCGTCAATGTCGGTCCATTATTTAACACAGTGAGCAGCAATGTGGGTTCATTATGTAACACAGTGAGCAGCAATGTGGGTCCATCATGTAACACATTGATCACCAAGGTAGGTCCATCATGTAACACAGTGAGCAGCAATGTGGGTCCATCGTATAACACAGTGAGCAGCAATGTGGGTTCATTATCTAACACAGTGATCAGCCATGTGGGTCCATCGTATAACACAGTGAGCAGCAATGTGGGTTCATTATCTAACACAGTGATCAGCAATGTGGGTCCATCGTGTAACACAGTGACCAGCAATGAGAGTCCATTATGTAACACAGTGAGCAGTAATGTGGGTCCATCATGTAACAGAGTGAGCAGCAATGTGGGTCCATCATGTTACACAGTGATCACGAATGTAGGTCCATAATGTAACACAGTGAGCAGCAATGTGGGTCCATCATGTAACACTGTGAGCAGCAATGTGGGTTCATTATGTAACACATTGATCAGCAATGTGGGTCCATCGTGTAACACAGTGAGCAGCAATGAGATCCATTATGTAACACAGTGAGCAGCAATGTGGGTCTATCATGTAACACAGTGAGCAGAAATGTGGGTTCATCATGTAACACAGTGAGCAGCAATGTGGGTCCATCATGTAACACAGTGAGCAGCAATGTGGGTCCATCATGTAACACATTGATCACCAATGTAGGTCCATCATGTAACACAGTGAGCAGCAATGTGGTTCCATCGTGTAACACAGTGACCAGCAATGAGAGTCCATTATGTAACACAGTGAGCAGCAATGTGGGTTCATTATGTAACAAAGTGAGCAGCAGTGTGGATCCATCATGTAACACATTGATCACCAATGTAGGTCCATCATGTAACACAGTGAGCAGCAATGTGGGTCCATCGTATAACACAGTGACCAGCAATGTGGGTCCATCATGTTACACAGTGATCACCAATGTAGGTCCATCATGTAACACAGTGAGCAGCAATGTGGTTCCATCATGTAATACAGTGAGCAGCAATGTGGGTTCATCATGTAACACAGTGAGCAGCAATGTGGGTCCATCATGTATCACAGTGAGCAGCAATGTGGGTTCATTATGTAACACAGTGAGCAGCAATTTGGGTCCATTATGTAACACAGAGAGCAGCAATGTTGGTCTATCATGTAATACCGTGAACGGCAATGTGGGTTCATCATGTAACACAGTGATCAGCAATGTGGGTCTATCATGTAATACAGTGAGCAGCAATGTGCGTCTATCATGTAATACATTGAGCAGCAATGTGGGTCTATCATGTAATACAGTGAGCAGCAATGTGGGTTCATCATGTAACACAGTGAGCAGCAATGTGGGTCTATCATGTAATACAGTGAGCAGCAATGTGGGTTCATCATGTAACACAGTGAGCAGCAATGTGGGTCCATCATGTAACACAGTGAGCAGCAATGTGGGTTCATTATGTAACACAGTGAGCAGCAATGTGGTTCCATTATGTAACACAGTGAGCAGCAATGTGGGTCTATCATGTAATACAGTGAACAGCAATGTGGGTCCATCATGTAACACAGTGAGCAGCAATGTGGGTTCATTATGTAACACAGTGAGCAGCAATGTGGGTCCATTATGTAACACAGTGAGCAGCAATGTGGGTCCATCGTGTAACACAGTGATCAGCAATGTGCTTCCATCATGTAATACAGTGAGCAGCAATGTGGGTCTATCATGTCATGCAGTGAGCAGCAGTGTTGGTCCACGATGTGACACAGTGAGCAGCAATGTGGGTCAATCGTGTAACACAGTGAGCAGCAATGTGGATTCATTATGTAACACAGTGAGCAGCAATGTGGGTCCATTATGTAACACAGTGAGCAGCAATGTGGGTCCATCGTGTAACACAGTGAGCAGCAATGTGGGTCTATCATGTAATACAGTGAACGGCAATGTGGGTTCATCATGTAACACAGGGATCAGCAATGTGGGTCTATCATGTAATACAGTGAGCAGCAATGAGAGTCCCTTATGTAACACAGTGAGCAGCAATGTGGGTTCATCATGTAACACAGTGAGCAGCAATGTGGGTCCATCATGTAACACAGTGAGCAGTAATGTGGGTCCATCTTGTAACATGGTGATTAGCTATGTCGGTCCATCATGTAACACAGTGAGCAGCAATGTGGGTCCATCGTATAACACAGTGACCAGCAATGTGGGTTCATCATGTAACAGAGTGAGCAGCAATGTGGGTCCATCATGTTACACAGTGATCACCAATGTAGGTCCATCATGTAACACAGTGAGCAGTAATGTGGGTCCATCATGTAACACAGTGAGCAGCAATGAGATCCATTATGTAACACAGTGAGCAGCAATGTGGGTCTATCATGTAATACAGTGAGCAGCAATGTGGGTTCATCATGTAACACAGTGAGCAGCAATGTGGGTCCATTATGTAACACAGTGAGCAGCAATGTGGGTCTATCATGTAATACAGTGAACAGCAATGTGGGTCCATCATGTAACACAGTGAGCCGCAATGTGGGTCCATCATGTAACACAGTGAGCAGCAATGTGGGTTCATTATGTAACACAGTGATCAGCAATGTGGGTCTATCATGTAACACAGTGAGCAGCAATGTGGGTCCATCGTGTAACACAGTGATCAGCAATGTGCTTCCATCATGTAATACAGTGAGCAGCAATGTGGGTCTATCATGTAACACAGTGAGCATCAGCGTGGGTTCATTGTGTAACACAATGATCAGCAATTTGGGTCCATCGTGTAACACAGTGAGCATCAGCGTGGGTTCATTGTGTAACACAGTGACCAGCAATGTGGGTTCATCATGTAACAGAGTGAGCAGCAATGTGGGTCCATCATGTTACACAGTGATCACCAATGTAGGTCCATCATGTAACACAATGATCAGCAATGTGGGTCCATCATGTGACACAGTGAGCACCAATGAGAGTCCATTATGTAACACAGTGAGGAGCAATGTGGGTCCAACATGTAACACAGTGAGCAGCAATGTGGGTCCATTATGTAACACAGTGATCAACAATGTGGGTCCATCATGTAACACAGTGAGCAGCAATGTGGGTCCATTATGTAACACAGTGAGCAGCAATGAGGTTCCATCCAGGAACACAGTGAGCAGTAATGTGGGTCCACCATGTAACACAGTGATCAGCAATGTGGGTCCATCATGTAACACACTAAGCAGCAATGTGGGTCTGTTGTGGAACCATGTGGGTAGTAATGAGAGTCCATCATGTAACACAGTGAGCAGCAATGTGGGTCCATTATGTAACACAGTGATCAACAATGTGGGTGCATCATGTAACACAGTGATCAACAATGTGGGTCCATCATGTAACACAGTGAGCAGCAATGTGGGTCCATTATGTAACACAGTGATCAACAATGTGGGTGCATCATGTAACACAGTGATCAACAATGTGGGTCCATCATGTAACACAGTGAGCAGCAATGTGGGTTCATCATGTAACACAGTGAGCAGCAATGTGGGTCCATCATGTAACACAGTGAGCAGCAATGTGGTTCCATTATGTAACACAGTGAGCAGCAATGTGGGTCCATCATGTAACACAGTGAGCAGCAATGTGGTTCCATTATGTAACACAGTGAGCAGCAATGTGGGTCCATCATGTAACACAGTGAGCAGCAATGTGGTTCCATTATGTAACACAGTGAGCAGCAATGTGGGTCCATCGTGTAACACAGTGATCAGCAATGTGCTTCCATCATGTAATACAGTGAGCAGCAATGTGGGTCTATCATGTCATGCAGTGAGCAGCAATGTTGGTCCACGATGTAACACAGTGAGCAGCAATGTGGGTCCATCGTGTAACACAGTGAGCAGCAATGTGGATTCATTATGTAACACAGTGAGCAGCAATGTGGGTCCATTATGTAACACAGTGAGAAGCAATGTGGGTCCATCGTGTAACACAGTGAGCAGCAATGTGGGTCTATCATGTAATACAGTGAACGGCAATGTGTGTTAATCATGTAACACAGTGATCAGCAATGTGGGTCTATCATGTAATACAGTGAGCAGCAATGAGAGTCCCTTATGTAACACAGTGAGCAGCAATGTGGGTTCATCATGTAACACAGTGAGCAGCAATGTGGGTTCATCATGTAACACAGTGAGCAGCAATGTGGGTCTATCATGTAATACAGTGAGCAGCAATGTGGGTTCATCAGGAAACACAGTGAGCAGCAATGTGGGTCCATCAGGTAACACAGTGAGCAGCAATGTGGGTTCATTATGTAACACAGTGAACAGCAATGTGGGTCCATCATGTAACACAGTGAGCAGCAATGTGGTTCCATTATGTAACACAGTGAGCAGCAATGTGGTTCCATCGTGTAACACAGTGATCAGCAATGTGCTTCCATCATGTAATACAGTGAGCAGCAATGTGGGTCTATCATGTCATGCAGTGAGCAGCAATGTTGGTCCACGATGTAACACAGTGAGCAGCAATGTGGGTCCATCGTGTAACACAGTGAGCAGCAATGTGGATTCATTATGTAACACAGTGAGCAGCAATGTGAGTTCATCATATAACAGAGTGAGCAGCAATGTGGGTCCATCATGTAACACAGTGAACAGCAATGAGAGTCCATTATGTAACACAGTGAGGAGCAATGTGGGTCCAACATGTAACACAGTGAGCAGCAATGTGGGTCCATTATGTAACACAGTGATCAACAATGTGGGTCCATCATGTAACACAGTGATCAACAATGTGGGTCAATTATGTAACACAGTGAGCAGCAATGAGGTTCCATCCAGTAACACAGTGAGCAGCAATGTGGGTCCACCATGTAACACAGTGATCAGCAATGTGGGTCCATCATGTAACACAGTGAGCAGCAATGTGGGTCCATTATGTAACACAGTGAGCAGCAATGAGGTTCCGTCCAGTAACACAGTGAGCAGCAATGTGGGTCCACCATGTAACACAGTGATCAGCAATGTGGGTCCATCATGTCACACACTAAGCAGCAATGTGGGTCTGTTGTGGAACAATGTGAGTAGTAATGAGAGTCCATCATGTAACACAGTGAGCAGCAATGTGGGTGCATCATGTAACACAGTGATCAACAATGTGGGTCCATCATGTAACACAGTGAGCAGCAATGTGGGTCCATTATGTAACACAGTGAGCAGCAATGAGGTTCCATTATGTAACACAGTGAGCAGCAATGTGGGTTCATTATGTAACACAATGATCAGCAATGAGGCTCCATTATTTTACACATTGAGCAGCAATGTGGGCCCATCGTGTAACACAGTGATCAACAATGTGGGTCCATCATGTAACACAGTGAGCAGCAATGTGGGTCCATCATGTAACACAGTGAGCAGCAATGTGGGTCCATTATGTCACACAGTGAGCAGCAATGTGGGTTCATTCTGTAACACAGTGATCAGCAATCTGGGCCCATCGTGTAACACAGTGAGCAGAAATGTGTGTCCATCATGTAACACAGTGAGCAGCAATGAGGTTCCATTATGTAACACAGTGAGCAGCAATGTGGGCCCATTATGTAACGCAGTGAGCAGCAATGTGGGACCATTATGTAACACAATGAGCAGCAATGTGGGTCCATCACGTAACACAGTGAGTAGCAATGAGGTTCCATTAAGTAACACAGTGAGCAGCATTGTGGTTCCATCATGTAACACAGTGATCAGCAATTTGTTCCATCATGTAACACAGTGATCAGCAACGTGGGTCCATCGTGTAACACAGTGAGCAGCAATGAGGTTCCATTATGTAACACAGTGATCACCAATTTAGGTCCATCATGCAACACAGTGAGCAGCAATGTGGGTTCATCATGTAACACAGTGAGCAACAATGTGGGTCCGTTGTGTAATACAGTGAGCAGCAATGTGGGTCCATTATGTAACACAGTGAGCAGCAATGTAGGTCCATCATGTAACACAGTGAGCAGCAATGTGGGTCCATCGTGTAACACAGTGAGCGGCAATGTCGGTCCATTATTTAACACAGTGAGCAGCAATGTGGGTTCATTATGTAACAAAGTAAGCAGCAATGTGGGTCCATCATGTAACACATTGATCACCAAAGTAGGTCCATCATGTAACACAGTGAGCAGCAATGTGGGTCCATCGTATAACACAGTGAGCAGCAATGTGGGTTCATTATCTAACACAGTGATCAGCCATGTGGGTCCATCGTATAACACAGTGAGCAGCAATGTGGGTTCATTGTCTTACACAGTGATCAGCAATGTGGGTCCATCGTGTAACACAGTGACCAGCAATGAGAGTCCATTATGTAACACAGTGAGCAGCAATGTGGGTCCATCATGTAACAGAGTGAGCAGCAATGTGGGTCCATCATGTTACACAGTGATCACCAATGTAGGTCCATCATGTAACACAGTGAGCAGCAATGTGGGTTCATTATGTAACACATTGATCAGCAATGTGGGTCCATCGTGTAACACAGTGAGCAGCAATGAGATCCATTATGTAACACAGTGAGCAGCAATGTGGGTCTATCATGTAACACAGTGAGCAGAAATGTGGGTTCATCATGTAACACAGTGAGCAGCAATGTGGGTCCATCATGTAACACAGTGAGCAGCAATGTGGGTCCATCATGTAACACATTGATCACCAATGTAGGTCCATCATGTAACACAGCAAGCAGCAATGTGGGTCCATCGTATAACACAGTGAGCAGCAATGTGGGTTCATTATCTAACACAGTGATCAGCAATGTGGGTCCATCGTGTAACACAGTGACCAGCAATGAGAGTCCATTATGTAACACAGTGAGCAGCAATGTGGGTCCATCATGTAACAAAGTGACCAGCAATGTGGGTCCATCATGTTACACAGTGATCACCAATGTGGGTCCATCATGTTACACAGTGATCACCAATGTAGGTCCATCATGTTACACAGTGATCACCAATGTAGGTCCGTCATGTAACACAGTGAGCAGCAATGTGGGTCCATCATGTAACACAGTGAGCAGCAATGTGGGTTCATTATGTAACACATTGATCAGCAATGTGGGTCCATCGTGTAACACAGTGAGCAGCAATGAGATCCATTATGTAACACAGTGAGCAGCAATGTGGGTCCATCACGTAACACAGTGATAATTTATGTGGGTCCATCATGTATCACAGTGAGCAGCAGTATGGGTCCATCATGTAACATAGTGATCACCAACGTGGGTCCATCATGTAACACAGTGATCAGCAATATGGGTCCATCGTGTAACACAGTGAGCATCAGCGTGGGTTCATTATGTAATGCAATGATCAGCAATGTGGGTCCATCGTGTAACACAGTGAGCAGCAATGAGAGTCCATTATGTAACACAGTGAGCAGCAAAGTGGGTCCACCATGTAACACAGTGAGCAGCAATTTGGGTCCATCGTATAACACAGTGAGCAGTAATGAGAGTCCATTATGCAACACAGTGAGCAGCAATGTGGGTTCATCATGTAACACAGTGAGCAGCAATGTGGGTCCATTATGTAACACAGTGAGCAACAATGTGGGTCCATTATGTAACACAGTGATCAGCAATGTGGGTCCATCGTGTAACACAGTGTGCAGCAATGTGGGTCTATCATGTAATGCAGTGAACGGCAATGTGGGTTCATCATGTAACACAGTGATCAGCAATGTGGGTCTATCATGTGACACGGTGAGCAGCAATGTGGGTCTATCATGTCATACAGTGAGCAGCAATGTTGGTCCATGATGTAACACAGTGAGCAGCAATGTGGGTCCATCATGCAACACAGTGAGCAGCAATGTGGGTCTATCATGTAACACAGTGAGCAGCAATGTGGGTCCATCATGTAACACAGTGAGCAGCAATGTGGGTCCATTATGTCACACAGTGAGCAGCAATGTGGGTTCATTCTGTAACACAGTGATCAGCAATCTGGGCCCATCGTGTAACACAGTGAGCAGAAATGTGTGTCCATCATGTAACACAGTGAGCAGCAATGAGGTTCCATTATGTAACACAGTGAGCAGCAATGTGGGCCCATTATGTAACGCAGTGAGCAGCAATGTGGGACCATTATGTAACACAATGAGCAGCAATGTGGGTCCATCACGTAACACAGTGAGTAGCAATGAGGTTCCATTAAGTAACACAGTGAGCAGCATTGTGGTTCCATCATGTAACACAGTGATCAGCAATTTGTTCCATCATGTAACACAGTGATCAGCAACGTGGGTCCATCGTGTAACACAGTGAGCAGCAATGAGGTTCCATTATGTAACACAGTGATCACCAATTTAGGTCCATCATGCAACACAGTGAGCAGCAATGTGGGTTCATCATGTAACACAGTGAGCAACAATGTGGGTC
This sequence comes from Chiloscyllium plagiosum, assembly GCF_037043375.1. Lineage (NCBI taxonomy): Eukaryota > Metazoa > Chordata > Chondrichthyes > Orectolobiformes > Hemiscylliidae > Chiloscyllium > Chiloscyllium plagiosum. The sequence goes on from NW_028270150.1 coordinate 12,954,753, forward strand.
CGTTGTGTAATACAGTGAGCAGCAATGTGGGTCCATTATGTAACACAGTGAGCAGCAATGTAGGTCCATCATGTAACACAGTGAGCAGCAATGTGGGTCCATCGTGTAACACAGTGAGCGGCAATGTCGGTCCATTATTTAACACAGTGAGCAGCAATGTGGGTTCATTATGTAACAAAGTAAGCAGCAATGTGGGTCCATCATGTAACACATTGATCACCAAAGTAGGTCCATCATGTAACACAGTGAGCAGCAATGTGGGTCCATCGTATAACACAGTGAGCAGCAATGTGGGTTCATTATCTAACACAGTGATCAGCCATGTGGGTCCATCGTATAACACAGTGAGCAGCAATGTGGGTTCATTGTCTTACACAGTGATCAGCAATGTGGGTCCATCGTGTAACACAGTGACCAGCAATGAGAGTCCATTATGTAACACAGTGAGCAGCAATGTGGGTCCATCATGTAACAGAGTGAGCAGCAATGTGGGTCCATCATGTTACACAGTGATCACCAATGTAGGTCCATCATGTAACACAGTGAGCAGCAATGTGGGTCCATCATGTCACACTGTGAGCAGCAATGTGGGTTCATTATGTAACACATTGATCAGCAATGTGGGTCCATCGTGTAACACAGTGAGCAGCAATGAGATCCATTATGTAACACAGTGAGCAGCAATGTGGGTCTATCATGTAACACAGTGAGCAGAAATGTGGGTTCATCATGTAACACAGTGAGCAGCAATGTGGGTCCATCATGTAACACAGTGAGCAGCAATGTGGGTCCATCATGTAACACATTGATCACCAATGTAGGTCCATCATGTAACACAGCAAGCAGCAATGTGGGTCCATCGTATAACACAGTGAGCAGCAATGTGGGTTCATTATCTAACACAGTGATCAGCAATGTGGGTCCATCGTGTAACACAGTGACCAGCAATGAGAGTCCATTATGTAACACAGTGAGCAGCAATGTGGGTCCATCATGTAACAAAGTGACCAGCAATGTGGGTCCATCATGTTACACAGTGATCACCAATGTAGGTCCATCATGTTACACAGTGATCACCAATGTAGGTCCATCATGTAACACAGTGAGCAGCAATGTGGGTCCATCATGTAACACAGTGAGCAGCAATGTGGGTTCATTATGTAACACATTGATCAGCAATGTGGGTCCATCGTGTAACACAGTGAGCAGCAATGAGATCCATTATGTAACACAGTGAGCAGCAATGTGGGTCCATCACGTAACACAGTGATAATTTATGTGGGTCCATCATGTATCACAGTGAGCAGCAGTATGGGTCCATCATGTAACATAGTGATCACCAACGTGGGTCCATCATGTAACACAGTGATCAGCAATATGGGTCCATCGTGTAACACAGTGAGCATCAGCGTGGGTTCATTATGTAATGCAATGATCAGCAATGTGGGTCCATCGTGTAACACAGTGAGCAGCAATGAGAGTCCATTATGTAACACAGTGAGCAGCAAAGTGGGTCCACCATGTAACACAGTGAGCAGCAATTTGGGTCCATCGTATAACACAGTGAGCAGTAATGAGAGTCCATTATGCAACACAGTGAGCAGCAATGTGGGTTCATCATGTAACACAGTGAGCAGCAATGTGGGTCCATTATGTAACACAGTGAGCAACAATGTGGGTCCATTATGTAACACAGTGTGCAGCAATGTGGGTCTATCATGTAATGCAGTGAACGGCAATGTGGGTTCATCATGTAACACAGTGATCAGCAATGTGGGTCTATCATGTGACACGGTGAGCAGCAATGTGGGTCTATCATGTCATACAGTGAGCAGCAATGTTGGTCCATGATGTAACACAGTGAGCAGCAATGTGGGTCCATCATGCAACACAGTGAGCAGCAATGTGGGTCTATCATGTAACACAGTGAGCAGCAATGTGGGTTCATCATGTAACACAGTGAGCTGCAATGTGGGTCTATCATGGAATACAGTGAGCAGCAATGTGGGTTCATCTTGCAACACACTGAGCAGCAATGTGGGTCTGTCATGTAATACAGTGAGCAGCAATGTGGGTTCATCATGTAACACAGTGAGCAGCAATGTGGGTCTATCATGTAATACAGTGATCAGCAATGTGGGTTGATCATGTAACACAGTGAGCAGCAATGTGGGTCTATCATGTAATACAGTGAGCAGCAATGTGGGTTCATCACGTAACACAGTGAGCAGCAATGTGGGTCCATCATGTAATACAGTGAGCAGCAATGTGGGTTCATCATGTAACACAGTGAGCAGCAATGTGGGTCTATCATGTAATACAGTGAGCAGCAATGTGGGTTCATCATGTAACACAGTGAGCAGTAATGTGGATTCATTATGGAACACAGTGAGCAGCAATGTGGGTCCATCGTGTAACACATTGATCAGCAATGTGGGTCCATCGTGTAACACAGTGAGCAGCAATGAGATCCATTATGTAACACAGTGAGCAGCAATGTGGGTCTATCATGTAACACAGTGAGCAGAAATGTGGGTTCATCATGTAACACAGTGAGCAGCAATGTGGGTCCATCATGTAACACAGTGAGCAGCAATGTGGGTCCATCATGTAACACATTGATCACCAATGTAGGTCCATCATGTAACACAGCAAGCAGCAATGTGGGTCCATCGTATAACACAGTGAGCAGCAATGTGGGTTCATTATCTAACACAGTGATCAGCAATGTGGGTCCATCGTGTAACACAGTGACCAGCAATGAGAGTCCATTATGTAACACAGTGAGCAGCAATGTGGGTCCATCATGTAACAAAGTGACCAGCAATGTGGGTCCATCATGTTACACAGTGATCACCAATGTAGGTCCATCATGTTACACAGTGATCACCAATGTAGGTCCATCATGTAACACAGTGAGCAGCAATGTGGGTCCATCATGTAACACAGTGAGCAGCAATGTGGGTTCATTATGTAACACATTGATCAGCAATGTGGGTCCATCGTGTAACACAGTGAGCAGCAATGAGATCCATTATGTAACACAGTGAGCAGCAATGTGGGTCCATCACGTAACACAGTGATAATTTATGTGGGTCCATCATGTATCACAGTGAGCAGCAGTATGGGTCCATCATGTAACATAGTGATCACCAACGTGGGTCCATCATGTAACACAGTGATCAGCAATATGGGTCCATCGTGTAACACAGTGAGCATCAGCGTGGGTTCATTATGTAATGCAATGATCAGCAATGTGGGTCCATCGTGTAACACAGTGAGCAGCAATGAGAGTCCATTATGTAACACAGTGAGCAGCAAAGTGGGTCCACCATGTAACACAGTGAGCAGCAATTTGGGTCCATCGTATAACACAGTGAGCAGTAATGAGAGTCCATTATGCAACACAGTGAGCAGCAATGTGGGTTCATCATGTAACACAGTGAGCAGCAATGTGGGTCCATTATGTAACACAGTGAGCAACAATGTGGGTCCATTATGTAACACAGTGATCAGCAATGTGGGTCCATCGTGTAACACAGTGTGCAGCAATGTGGGTCTATCATGTAATGCAGTGAACGGCAATGTGGGTTCATCATGTAACACAGTGATCAGCAATGTGTGTCTATCATGTGACACGGTGAGCAGCAATGTGGGTCTATCATGTCATACAGTGAGCAGCAATGTTGGTCCATGATGTAACACAGTGAGCAGCAATGTGGGTCCATCATGCAACACAGTGAGCAGCAATGTGGGTCTATCATGTAACACAGTGAGCAGCAATGTGGGTTCATCATGTAACACAGTGAGCTGCAATGTGGGTCTATCATGGAATACAGTGAGCAGCAATGTGGGTTCATCTTGTAACACAGTGAGCAGCAATGTGGGTCCATCGTATAACACAGTGAGCAGCAATGTGGGTTCATTATCTAACACAGTGATCAGCCATGTGGGTCCATCGTATAACACAGTGAGCAGCAATGTGGGTTCATTATCTTACACAGTGATCAGCAATGTGGGTCCATCGTGTAACACAGTGACCAGCAATGAGAGTCCATTATGTAACACAGTGAGCAGCAATGTGGGTCCATCATGTAACAGAGTGAGCAGCAATGTGGGTCCATCATGTTACACAGTGATCACCAATGTAGGTCCATCATGTAACACAGTGAGCAGCAATGTGGGTCCATCATGTAACACTGTGAGCAGCAATGTGGGTTCATTATGTAACACATTGATCAGCAATGTGGGTCCATCGTGTAACACAGTGAGCAGCAATGAGATCCATTATGTAACACAGTGAGCAGCAATGTGGGTCTATCATGTAACACAGTGAGCAGAAATGTGGGTTCATCATGTAACACAGTGAGCAGCAATGTGGGTCCATCATGTAACACAGTGAGCAGCAATGTGGGTCCATCATGTAACACATTGATCACCAATGTAGGTCCATCATGTAACACAGCAAGCAGCAATGTGGGTCCATCGTATAACACAGTGAGCAGCAATGTGGGTTCATTATCTAACACAGTGATCAGCAATGTGGGTCCATCGTGTAACACAGTGACCAGCAATGAGAGTCCATTATGTAACACAGTGAGCAGCAATGTGGGTCCATCATGTAACAAAGTGACCAGCAATGTGGGTCCATCATGTTACACAGTGATCACCAATGTAGGTCCATCATGTTACACAGTGATCACCAATGTAGGTCCATCATGTAACACAGTGAGCAGCAATGTGGGTCCATCATGTAACACAGTGAGCAGCAATGTGGGTTCATTATGTAACACATTGATCAGCAATGTGGGTCCATCGTGTAACACAGTGAGCAGCAATGAGATCCATTATGTAACACAGTGAGCAGCAATGTGGGTCCATCACGTAACACAGTGATAATTTATGTGGGTCCATCATGTATCACAGTGAGCAGCAGTATGGGTCCATCATGTAACATAGTGATCACCAACGTGGGTCCATCATGTAACACAGTGATCAGCAATATGGGTCCATCGTGTAACACAGTGAGCATCAGCGTGGGTTCATTATGTAATGCAATGATCAGCAATGTGGGTCCATCGTGTAACACAGTGAGCAGCAATGAGAGTCCATTATGTAACACAGTGAGCAGCAAAGTGGGTCCACCATGTAACACAGTGAGCAGCAATTTGGGTCCATCGTATAACACAGTGAGCAGTAATGAGAGTCCATTATGCAACACAGTGAGCAGCAATGTGGGTTCATCATGTAACACAGTGAGCAGCAATGTGGGTCCATTATGTAACACAGTGAGCAACAATGTGGGTCCATTATGTAACACAGTGATCAGCAATGTGGGTCCATCGTGTAACACAGTGTGCAGCAATGTGGGTCTATCATGTAATGCAGTGAACGGCAATGTGGGTTCATCATGTAACACAGTGATCAGCAATGTGTGTCTATCATGTGACACGGTGAGCAGCAATGTGGGTCTATCATGCCATACAGTGAGCAGCAATGTTGGTCCATGATGTAACACAGTGAGCAGCAATGTGGGTCCATCATGCAACACAGTGAGCAGCAATGTGGGTCTATCATGTAACACAGTGAGCAGCAATGTGGGTTCATCATGTAACACAGTGAGCTGCAATGTGGGTCTATCATGGAATACAGTGAGCAGCAATGTGGGTTCATCTTGTAACACACTGAGCAGCAATGTGGGTCTGTCATGTAATACAGTGAGCAGCAATGTGGGTTCATCATGTAACACAGTGAGCAGCAATGTGGGTCTATCATGTAATACAGTGATCAGCAATGTGGGTTGATCATGTAACACAGTGAGCAGCAATGTGGGTCTATCATGTAATACAGTGAGCAGCAATGTGGGTTCATCACGTAACTCAGTGAGCAGCAATGTGGGTCCATCATGTAATACAGTGAGCAGCAATGTGGGTTCATCATGTAACACAGTGAGCAGCAATGTGGGTCTATCATGTAATACAGTGAGCAGCAATGTGGGTTCATCATGTAACACAGTGAGCAGTAATGTGGATTCATTATGGAACACAGTGAGCAGCAATGTGGGTCCATCGTGTAACACAGTGAACGGCAATGTGGGTTCATCATGTAACACAGTGATCAGCAATGTGGGTCTATCATGTAATACAGTGAGCAGCAATGTGCGTCTATCATGTAATACATTGAGCATCAATGTGGGTCTATCATGTAATACAGTGAACAGCAATGTGGGTTCATCATGTAACACAGTGAGCAGCAATGTGGGTCTATCATGTAACACAGTGAGCAGAAATGTGGGTTCATCATGTAACACAGTGAGCAGCAATGTGGATTCATTATGTCACACAGTGAGCAGCAATGTGGGTCCATTATGTAACACACTGAGCAGCAATGTGGGTCCATCGTGTAACACAGTGAGCAGCAATGTGGGTCTATCATATAATACAGTGAACGGCAATGTGGGTTCATCATGTAACACAGTGATCAGCAATGTGGGTCTATCATGTAACACGGTGAGCAGCAATGTGGGTCTATCATGTCATACAGTGAGCAGCAATGTTGGTCCATGATGTAACACAGTGAGCAGCAATGTGGGTCCATCATGCAACACAGTGAGCAGCAATGTGGGTCTATCATGTAACACAGTGAGCAGCAATGTGGGTTCATCATGTAACACAGTGAGCTGCAATGTGGGTCTATCATGTAATACAGTGAGCAGCAATGTAGGTTGATCATGTAACACAGTGTGCAGCAATGTGGGTCTATCATGTAATACAGTGAGCAGCAATGTGGGTTCATCACGTAACACAGTGAGCAGCAATGTGGGTCCATCATGTAATACAGTGAGCAGCAATGTGGGTTCATCATGTAACACAGTGAGCAGCAATGTGGGTCTATCATGTAATACAGTGAGCAGCAATGTGTATTCATCATGTAACACAGTGAGCAGCAATGTGGATTCATTATGGAACACAGTGAGCAGCAATGTGGGTCTATCATGTAACATAGTGAGCAGCAATGTGGGTCTATCATGTAATACAGTGAACGGCAATGTGGGTTCATCATGTAACACAGTGATCAGCAATGTGGGTCTATCATGTAATACAGTTAGCAGCAATGTGCGTCTATCATGTAATACATTGAGCATCAATGTGGGTCTATCATGTAATACAGTGAACAGCAATGTGGGTTCATCATGTAACACAGTGAGCAGCAATGTGGGTCTATCATGTAACACAGTGATCAGCAATGTCGGTCCATCGTGTAACACAGTGAGCATCAGCGTGGGTTCATTATGTAACACAATGATCAGCAATGTGGGTCCATCGTGTAACACAGTGATCAGCAATGTGGGTCTATCATGTAATACAGTTAGCAGCAATGTGCGTCTATCATGTAATACATTGAGCATCAATGTGGGTCTATCATGTAACGCAGTGAACGGCAATGTGGGTTCATCATGTAACACAGTGATCAGCAATGTGGGTCTATCATGTAACACAGTGATCAGCAATGTCGGTCCATCGTGTAACACAGTGAGCATCAGCGTGGGTTCATTATGTAACACAATGATCAGCAATGTGGGTCCATCGTGTAACACAATGAGCAGCAATGAGAGTCCATTATGTAACACAGTGAGCAGCAATGTGGGTCCATAGTATAACACAGTGAGCAGTAATGAGAGTCCATTATGTAACACAGTGAGCAGCAATGTGGGTTCATCATGTAACACAGTGAGCAGCAATGTGGGTCCATTATGTAACACAGTGAGCAACAATGTGGGTCCATTATGTAACACAGTGATCAGCAATGTGGGTCCATTGTGTAACACAGTGTGCAGCAATGTGGGTCTATCATGTAATGCAGTGAACGGCAATGTGGGTTCATCATGTAACACAGTGATCAGCAATGTGGGTCTATCATGTAACACGGTGAGCAGCAATGTGGGTCTATCATGTAACACAGTGAGCAGAAATGTGGGTTCATCATGTAACACAGTGAGCAGCAATGTGGATTCATTATGTAACACAGTGAGCAGCAATGTGGGTCCATTATGTAACACAGTGAGCAGCAATGTGGGTCCATCGTGTAACACACATGAGCAGCAATGTGGGTCTATCATGTAATACAGTGAACGGCAATGTGGGTTCATCATGTAACACAGTGATCAGCAATGTGGGTCTATCATGTAATACAGTGAGCAGCAATGAGAGTCCATTATGTAACACAGTGAGCAGCAATGTGGGTCCATCATGTAACAGAGTGAGCAGCAATGTGGGTCCATCATGTTACACAGTAATCACCAATGTAGGTCCATCATGTAACACAGTGAGCAGCAATGTGGGTCCATCATGTAACACAGTGAGCAGCAATGTGGGTTCATTATGTAACACATTGATCAGCAATGTGGGTCCATCGTGTAACACAGTGAGCAGCAATGAGATCCATTATGTAACACAGTGAGCAGCAATGTGGGTCCATCACGTAACACAATGATCATTTATGTGGGTCCATCATGTAACACAGTGAGCAGCAACGTGGGTCCATCGCGTAACACAGTGATCACCAATGAAGGTCCATCATGTAACACAGTGAGCAGCAGTGTGGGTCCATCATGTAACACAGTGATCACCAATGTAGGTCCATCATGTAACACAGTGATCAGCAATGTCGGTCCATCGTGTAACACAGTGAGCATCAGCGTGGGTTCATTATGTAACACAATGATCAGCAATGTGGGTCCATCGTGTAACACAGTGAGCAGCAATGAGAGTCCATTATGTAACACAGTGAGCAGCAATGTGGGTCCACCATGTAACACAGTGAGCAGCAATGTGGGTCCATCGTATAACACAGTGAGCAGTAATGAGAGTCCATTATGTAACACAGTGAGCAGAAATGTGGGTTCATCATGTAACACAGTGAGCAGCAATGTGGGTCCATTATGTAACACAGTGAGCAACAATGTGGGTCCATAATGTAACACAGTGATCAGCAATGTGGGTCCATCGTGTAACACAGTGAGCAGCAATGTGGGTCTATCATGTAATACAGTGAACGGCAATGTCGGTCTATCATGTAACACAGTGATCAGCAATGTGGGTCTATCATGTAACACGGTGAGCAGCAATGTGGGTCTATCATGTCATACAGTGAGCAGCAATGTTGGTCCATGATGTAACACAGTGAGCAGCAATGTGGGTCCATCATGCAACACAGTGAGCAGCAATGTGGGTCTATCATGTAATACAGTGAGCAGCAATGTGCGTCTATCATGTCATACATTGAGCAGCAATGTGGGTCTATCATGTAATACAGTGAACAGCAATGTGGGTTCATCATGTAACACAGTGAGCAGCAATGTGGGTCTATCATGTAACACAGTGAGCAGAAATGTGGGTTCATCATGTAACACAGTGAGCAGCAATGCGGGTCCATCATGTAACACATTGATCACCAATGTAGATCCATAATGTAACACAGCGAGCAGCAATGTGGGTCCATCGTGTAACACAGTGACCAGCAATGAGAGTCCATTATGTAACACAGTGAGCAGCAATGTAGGTCCATCATGTAACAGAGTGAGCAGCAATGTGGGTCCATCATGTTACACAGTGATCACCAATGTGGGTCTATCATGTAACACAGTGAGCAGAAATGTGGGTTCATCATGTAACACAGTGAGCAGCAATGTGGATTCATTATGTAACACAGTGAGCAGCAATGTGGGTCCATTATGTAACACAGTGAGCAGCAATGTGGGTCCATCATGTAACACAGTGAGCAGCAATGTGGGTCCATCGTGTAACACAGTAAGCATCAGCGTGGGTTCATTATGTAACACAATGATCAGCAATGTGGGTCCATCGTGTAACACAGTGAGCAGCAATGAGAGTCCATTATGTAACACAGTGAGCAGCAATGTGGGTCCACCATGTAACACAGTGAGCAGCAATGTGGGTCCATCGTATAACACAGTGAGCAGTAATGAGAGTCCATTATGTAACACAGTGAGCAGAAATGTGGGTTCATCATGTAACACAGTGAGCAGCAATGTGGGTCCATTATGTAACACAGTGAGCAACAATGTGGGTCCATTATGTAACACAGTGATCAGCAATGTGGGTCCATCGTGTAACATAGTGAGCAGCAATGTGGGTCTATCATGTAATACAGTGAACGGCAATGTCGGTCTATCATGTAACACAGTGATCAGCAATGTGGGTCTATCATGTAACACGGTGAGCAGCAATGTGGGTCTATCATGTCATACAGTGAGCAGCAATGTTGGTCCATGATGTAACACAGTGAGCAGCAATGTGGGTCCATCATGCAACACAGTGAGCAGCAATGTGGGTCTATCATGTAATACAGTGAGCAGCAATGTGCGTCTATCATGTCATACATTGAGCAGCAATGTGGGTCTATCATGTAATACAGTGAACAGCAATGTGGGTTCATCATGTAACACAGTGAGCAGCAATGTGGGTCTATCATGTAACACAGTGAGCAGAAATGTGGGTTCATCATGTAACACAGTGAGCAGCAATGTGGGTCCATCATGTAACACAGTGAGCAGCAATGTGGGTTCATCATGTAACACATTGATCACCAATGTAGGTCCATAATGTAACACAGCGAGCAGCAATGTGGGTCCATCGTGTAACACAGTGACCAGCAATGAGAGTCCATTATGTAACACAGTGAGCAGCAATGTGGGTTCATTATGTAACACAGTGAGCAGCAATGTGGGTTCATTATGTAACACATTGATCAGCAATGTGGGTCCATCGTGTAACACAGTGAGCAGCAATGTGATCCATTATGTAACACAGTGAGCAGCAATGTGGGTCCATCATGTAACACAGTGAGCAGCAATGTGGGTTCATTATGTAACACATTGATCAGCAATGTGGGTCCATCGTGTAACACAGTGAGCAGCAATGTGATCCATTATGTAACACAGTGAGCAGCAATGTGGGTCCATCATGTAACACAGTGAGCAGCAATGTGGGTCTATCATGTAATACAGTGAACGGCAATGTGGGTTCATCATGTAACACAGTGATCAGCAATGTGGGTCTATCATGTAATACAGTGAGCAGCAATGAGAGTCCATTATGTAACACAGTGAGCAGCAATGTGGGTCCATCATGTAACAGAGTGAGCAGCAATGTGGGTCCATCATGTTACACAGTGATCACCAATGTAGGTCCATCATGTAACACAGTGAGCAGCAATGTGGGTCCATCATGTAACACAGTGAGCAGCAATGTGGGTTCATTATGTAACACATTGATCAGCAATGTGGGTCCATCGTGTAACACAGTGAGCAGCAATGAGATCCATTATGTAACACAGTGAGCAGCAATGTGGGTCCATCGCGTAACACAGTGATCACCAATGAAGGTCCATCATGTAACACAGTGAGCAGCAGTGTGGGTCCATCATGTAACACAGTGATCACCAATGTAGGTCCATCATGTAACACAGTGATCAGCAATGTCGCTCCATCGTGTAACACAGTGAGCATCAGCGTGGGTTCATTATGTAACACAATGATCAGCAATGTGGGTCCATCGTGTAACACAGTGAGCAGCAATGAGAGTCCATTATGTAACACAGTGAGCAGCAATGTGGGTCCACCATGTAACACAGTGAGCAGCAATGTGGGTTCATCATGTAACACAGTGAGCAGCAATGTGGGTCCATTATGTAACACAGTGAGCAACAATGTGGGTCCATCATGCAACACAGTGAGCAGCAATGTGGGTCTATCATGTAATACAGTGAGCAGCAATGTGCGTCTATCATGTCATACATTGAGCAGCAATGTGGGTCTATCATGTAATACAGTGAACAGCAATGTGGGTTCATCATGTAACACAGTGAGCAGCAATGTGGGTCTATCATGTAACACAGTGAGCAGAAATGTGGGTTCATCATGTAACACAGTGAGCAGCAATGTGGGTCCATCATGTAACACAGTGAGCAGCAATGTGGGTTCATCATGTAACACATTGATCACCAATGTAGGTCCATAATGTAACACAGCGAGCAGCAATGTGGGTCCATCGTGTAACACAGTGACCAGCAATGAGAGTCCATTATGTAACACAGTGAGCAGCAATGTGGGTTCATTATGTAACACAGTGAGCAGCAATGTGGGTTCATTATGTAACACATTGATCAGCAATGTGGGTCCATCGTGTAACACAGTGAGCAGCAATGTGATCCATTATGTAACACAGTGAGCAGCAATGTGGGTCCATCATGTAACACAGTGAGCAGCAATGTGGGTTCATTATGTAACACATTGATCAGCAATGTGGGTCCATCGTGTAACACAGTGAGCAGCAATGTGATCCATTATGTAACACAGTGAGCAGCAATGTGGGTCCATCACGTAACACAGTGATCATTTATGTGGGTCCATCATGGAACACAGTGAGCAGCAACTTGGGTACATCGCGTAACACAGTGATCACCAATGTAGGTCCATCATGTATCACAGTGAGCAGCAGTGTGGGTCCATCATGTAACACAGTGATCACCAATGTGGGTCCATCATGTAACACGGTGATCAGCAATATGGGTCCATCGTGTAACACAGTGAGCATCAGCGTGGGTTCATTATGTAATGCAATGATCAGCAATGTGGGTCCATCGTGTAACACAGTGAGCAGCAATGAGAGTCCATTATGTAACACAGTGAGCAGCAATGTGGGTCCATAGTATAACACAGTGAGCAGTAATGAGAGTCCATTATGTAACACAGTGAGCAGCATTGTGGGTTCATCATGTAACACAGTGAGCAGCAATGTGGATTCATTATGTAACACAGTGAGCAACAATGTGGGTCCATTATGTAACACAGTGATCAGCAATGTGGGTCCATCGTGTAACACAGTGTGCAGCAATGTGGGTCTATCATGTAATGCAGTTAACGGCAATGTGGGTTCATCATGTAACACAGTGATCAGCAATGTGGGTCTATCATGTAACACGGTGAGCAGCAATGTGGGTCTATCATGTCATACAGTGAGCAGCAATGTTGGTCCATGATGTAACACAGTGAGCAGCAATGTGGGTCCATCATGCAACACAGTGAGCAGCAATGTGGGTCTATCATGTAACACAGTGAGCAGCAATGTGGGTTCATCATGTAACACAGTGAGCTGCAATGTGGGTCTATCATGTAATACAGTGAGCAGCAATGTGGGTTCATCTTGTAACACAGTGAGCAGCAATGTGGGTCTGTCATGTAATACAGTGACCAGCAATGTGGGTTCATCATGTAACACAGTGAGCAGCAATGTGGGTCTATCATGTAATACAGTGAGCAGCAATGTGGGTTGATCATGTAACACAGTGAGCAGCAATGTGGGTTCATTATGTAACATATTGATCAGCAATGTGGGTCCATCGTGTAACACAGTGAGCAGCAATGAGATCCATTATGTAACACAGTGAGCAGCAATGTGGGTCCATCACGTAACACAGTGATCATTTATGTGGGTCCATCATGTAACACAGTGAGCAGCAACGTGGGTCCATCGCGTAACACAGTGATCACCAATGAAGGTCCATCATGTAACACAGTGAGCAGCAGTGTGGGTCCATCATGCAACACAGTGATCACCAATGTAGGTCCATCATGTAACACAGTGATCAGCAATGTCGGTCCATCGTGTAACACAGTGAGCATCAGCGTGGGTTCATGATGTAACACAATGATCAGCAATGTGGGTCCATCGTGTAACACAGTGAGCAGCAATGAGAGTCCATTATGTAACACAGTGAGCAGCAATGTGGGTCCACCATGTAACACAGTGAGCAGCAATGTGGGTCCATCGTATAACACAGTGAGCAGTAATGAGAGTCCATTATGTAACACAGTGAGCAGTAATGTGGGTTCATCATGTAACACAGTGAGCAGCAATGTGGGTCCATTATGTAACACAGTGAGCAACAATGTGTGTCCATTATGTAACACAGTGATCAGCAATGTGGGTCCATCATGTAACACAGTGATCAGCAATGTGGGTCTATCATGTAACACGGTGAGCAGCAATGTGGGTCTATCATGTCATACAGTGAGCAGCAATGTTGGTCCATGATGTAACACAGTGAGCAGCAATGTGGGTCCATCATGCAACACAGTGAGCAGCAATGTGGGTCTATCATGTAATACAGTGAGCAGCAATGTGCGTCTATCATGTCATACATTGAGCAGCAATGTGGGTCTATCATGTAATACAGTGAACAGCAATGTGGGTTCATCATGTAACACAGTGAGCAGCAATGTGGGTCTATCATGTAACACAGTGAGCAGAAATGTGGGTTCATCATGTAACACAGTGAGCAGCAATGTGGGTCCATCATGTAACACAGTGAGCAGCAATGTGGGTCCATCATGTAACACATTGATCACCAACGTAGGTCCATAATGTAACACAGCGAGCAGCAATGTGGGTCCATCGTATAACACAGTGACCAGCAATGAGAGTCCATTATGTAACACAGTGAGCAGCAAAGTGGGTCCATCATGTAACAGAGTGAGCAGCAATGTGGGTCCATCATGTTACACAGTGATCACCAATGTAGGTCCATCATGTAACACAGTGAGCAGCAATGTGGGTCCATCATGTAACACAGTGAGCAGCAATGTGGGTTCATTATGTAACACATTGATCAGCAATGTGGGTCCATCGTGTAACACAGTGAGCAGCAATGTGATCCATTATGTAACACAGTGAGCAGCAATGTGGGTCCATCACGTAACACAGTGATCATTTATGTGGGTCCATCATGGAACACAGTGAGCAGCAACTTGGGTACATCGCGTAACACAGTGATCACCAATGTAGGTCCATCATGTATCACAGTGAGCAGCAGTGTGGGTCCATCATGTAACACAGTGATCACCAATGTGGGTCCATCATGTAACACGGTGATCAGCAATATGGGTCCATCGTGTAACACAGTGAGCATCAGCGTGGGTTCATTATGTAATGCAATGATCAGCAATGTGGGTCCATCGTGTAACACAGTGAGCAGCAATGAGAGTCCATTATGTAACACAGTGAGCAGCAATGTGGGTCCATAGTATAACACAGTGAGCAGTAATGAGAGTCCATTATGTAACACAGTGAGCAGCAATGTGGGTTCATCATGTAACACAGTGAGCAGCAATGTGGATTCATTATGTAACACAGTGAGCAACAATGTGGGTCCATTATGTAACACAGTGATCAGCAATGTGGGTCCATCGTGTAACACAGTGTGCAGCAATGTGGGTCTATCATGTAATACAGTGAACGGCAATGTGGGTTCATCATGTAACACAGTGATCAGCAATGTGGGTCTATCATGTAACACGGTGAGCAGCAATGTGGGTCTATCATGTCATACAGTGAGCAGCAATGTTGGTCCATGATGTAACACAGTGAGCAGCAATGTGGGTCCATCATGCAACACAGTGAGCAGCAATGTGGGTCTATCATGTAACACAGTGAGCAGCAATGTGGGTTCATCATGTAACACAGTGAGCTGCAATGTTTGTCTATCATGTAATACAGTGAGCAGCAATGTGGGTTCATCTTGGAACACAGTGAGCAGCAATGTGGGTCTGTCATGTAATACAGTGACCAGCAATGTGGGTTCATCATGTAACACAGTGAGCAGCAATGTGGGTCTATCATGTAATACAGTGAGCAGCAATGTGGGTTGATGATGTAACACAGTGAGCAGCAATGTGGGTCTATCATGTAATACAGTGAGCAGCAATGTGGGTTCATCACGTAACACAGTGAGCAGCAATGTGGGTCCATCATGTAATACAGTGAGCAGCAATTTTGGTTCATCATGTAACACAGTGAGCAGCAATGTGGGTCTATCATGTAATACAGTGAGCAGCAATGTGGGTTCATCATGTAACACAGTGAGCAGCAATGTGGATTCATTATGTAACACAGTGAGCAGCAATGTGGGTCCATCGTGTAACACAGTGAGCAGCAATGTGGGTCTATCATGTAATACAGTGAACGGCATTGTGGGTTCATCATGTAACACAGTGATCAGCAATGTGGGTCTATCATGTAATACAGTGAGCAGCAATGTGCGTCTATCATGTAATACATTGAGCATCAATGTGGGTCTATCATGTAATACAGTGAACAGCAATGTGGGTTCATCATGTAACACAGTGAGCAGCAATGTGGGTCTATCATGTAACACAGTGAGCAGAAATGTGGGTTCATCATGTAACACAGTGAGCAGCAATGTGGAATCATTATGTAACACAGTGAGCAGCAATGTGGGTCCATTATGTAACACAGTGAGCAGCAATGTGGGTCCATCGTGTAACACAGTGAGCAGCAATGTGGATCTATCATGTAATACAGTGAACGGCAATGTGGGTTCATCATGTAACACAGTGATCAGCAATGTGGGTCTATCATGTAATACAGTGAGCAGCAATGAGAGTCCGTTATGTAACACAGTGAGCAGCAATGTGGGTCCATCACGTAACAGAGTGATCAGCAATGTGGGTCCATCATGTTACACAGTGATCAACAATGTAGGTCCATCATGTAACAGAGTGAGCAGCAATGTGGGTCCACCATGTAACACAGTGAGCAGCAATGTGGGTCCATCGTATAACACAGTGAGCAGTAATGAGAGTCCATTATGTAACACAGTGAGCAGCAATGTGGGTCCATTATGTAACACAGTGAGCAACAATGTGGGTCCATTATGTAACACAGTGATCAACAATGTGGGTCCATTATGTAACACAGTGATCAGCAATTTGGGTCTATCATGTAATACAGTGAACGGCAATGTGGGTTCATCATGTAACACAGTGAGCAGCAATGTGGGTCCATTATGTAACACAGTGATCAGCAATGTGGGTCCATCGTGTAACACAGTGAGCAGCAATGTGGGTCTATCATGCAATACAGTGAACGGCAATGTGGGTTCATCATGTAACACAGTGATCAGCAATGTGGGTCTATCATGTAACACAGTGATCAGCAATGTGGGTCTATCCTGTCATACAGTGAGCAGCAATGTTGGTCCATGATGTAACACAGTGAGCAGCAATGTGGGTCCATCATGCAACACAGTGAGCAGCAATGTGGGTCTATCATGTAACACAGTGAGCAGCAATGTGGGTTCATCATGTAACACAGTGAGCAACAATGTGGGTCCATTATGTAACACAGTGATCAGCAATGTGGGTCCATCGTGTAACACAGTGAGCAGCAATGTGGGTCTATCATGCAATACAGTGAACGGCAATGTGGGTTCATCATGTAACACAGTGATCAGCAATGTGGGTCTATCATGTAACACAGTGATCAGCAATGTGGGTCTATCCTGTCATACAGTGAGCAGCAATGTTGGTCCATGATGTAACACAGTGAGCAGCAATGTGGGTCCATCATGCAACACAGTGAGCAGCAATGTGGGTCTATCATGTAACACAGTGAGCAGCAATGTGGGTTCATCATGTAACACAGTGAGCAGCAATGTGGGTTCATCATGTAACACAGTGAGCAGCAATGTGGGTTCATTATGTAACACAGTGATCAGCAATGTGGGTCCATCATGTAACACAGTGAGCAGCAATGTGGTTCCATTATGTAACACAGTGAGCAGCAATGTGGGTCCATCGTGTAACACAGTGATCAGCAATGTGCTTCCATCATGTAATACAGTGAGCAGCAATGTGGGTCTATCATGTCATGCAGTGAGCAGCAATGTTGGTCCACGATGTAACACAGTGAGCAGCAATGTGGGTCCATCGTGTAACACAGTGAGCAGCAATGTGGATTCATTATGTAACACAGTGAGCAGCAATGTGGGTCCATTATGTAACACAGTGAGCAGCAATGTGGGTCCATTATGTAACACAGTGAGCAACAATGTGGGTTCATTATGTAACAAAGTGAGCAGCAATGTGGGTCCATCATGTAACACAGTGATCACAAATGTAGGTCCATCATGTAACACAGTGAGCAGCAATGTGGGTCCATCGTATAACACAGTGAGCAGCAATGTGGGTTCATTATCTAACACAGTGATCAGCCATGTGGGTCCATCGTGTAATACAGTGACCAGCAATGTGGGTTCATCATGTAACAGAGTGAGCAGCAATGTGGGTCTATCATGTTACAAAGTGATCACCAATGTAGGTCCATCATGTAACACAGTGAGCAGCAATGTGGGTCCATCATGTAACACAGTGAGCAGCAATGAGATCCATTATGTAACACAGTGAGCAGCAATGTGGGTCCATCACGTAACGCAGTGATCACCAATGTGGGTCCATCATGTAACACAGTGAGCAGCAATGTGGGTCCATCATGTAACACAGTGATCACCAATGTAGATCCATCATGTAACACAGTGATCAGCAATGTGGGTCCATCGTGTAACACAGTGAGCATCAGCGTGGGTTCATTGTGTAACACAATGATCAGCAATGTGGGTCCATCGTGTAACACAGTGAGCATCAGCGTGGGTTCATTGTGTAACACAGTGACCAGCAATGTGAGTTCATCATGTAACAGAGTGAGCAGCAAT
Source organism: Chiloscyllium plagiosum (assembly GCF_037043375.1). NCBI lineage: Eukaryota > Metazoa > Chordata > Chondrichthyes > Orectolobiformes > Hemiscylliidae > Chiloscyllium > Chiloscyllium plagiosum. Next base: position 12,973,344 of record NW_028270150.1, read on the forward strand.
GTGGGTCCATCATGTAACACAGTGAACAGCAATGAGAGTCCATTATGTAACACAGTGAGGAGAAATGTGGGTCCAACATGTAACACAGTGAGCAGCAATGTGGGTCCATTATGTAACACAGTGATCAACAATGTGGGTCCATCATGTAACACAGTGATCAACAATGTGGGTCCATTATGTAACACAGTGAGCAGCAATGAGGTTCCATCCAGTAACACAGTGAGCAGCAATGTGGGTCCACCATGTAACACAGTGATCAGCAATGTGGGTCCATCATGTAACACAGTGAGCAGCAATGTGGGTCCATTATGTAACACAGTGAGCAGCAATGAGGTTCCATCCAGTAACACAGTGAGCAGCAATGTGGGTCCACCATGTAACACAGTGATCAGCAATGTGGGTCCATCATGTTACACAGTGATCACCAATGTAGGTCCATCATGTAACACAGTGAGCAGCAATGTGGGTCCATCATGTAACACAGTGAGCAGCAATGTGGGTTCATTATGTAACACATTGATCAGCAATGTGGGTCCATCGTGTAACACAGTGAGCAGCAATGTGATCCATTATGTAACACAGTGAGCAGCAATGTGGGTCCATCACGTAACACAGTGATCATTTATGTGGGTCCATCATGGAACACAGTGAGCAGCAACTTGGGTACATCGCGTAACACAGTGATCACCAATGTAGGTCCATCATGTATCACAGTGAGCAGCAGTGTGGGTCCATCATGTAACACAGTGATCACCAATGTGGGTCCATCATGTAACACGGTGATCAGCAATATGGGTCCATCGTGTAACACAGTGAGCATCAGCGTGGGTTCATTATGTAATGCAATGATCAGCAATGTGGGTCCATCGTGTAACACAGTGAGCAGCAATGAGAGTCCATTATGTAACACAGTGAGCAGCAATGTGGGTCCATAGTATAACACAGTGAGCAGTAATGAGAGTCCATTATGTAACACAGTGAGCAGCAATGTGGGTTCATCATGTAACACAGTGAGCAGCAATGTGGATTCATTATGTAACACAGTGAGCAACAATGTGGGTCCATTATGTAACACAGTGATCAGCAATGTGGGTCCATCGTGTAACACAGTGTGCAGCAATGTGGGTCTATCATGTAATACAGTGAACGGCAATGTGGGTTCATCATGTAACACAGTGATCAGCAATGTGGGTCTATCATGTAACACGGTGAGCAGCAATGTGGGTCTATCATGTCATACAGTGAGCAGCAATGTTGGTCCATGATGTAACACAGTGAGCAGCAATGTGGGTCCATCATGCAACACAGTGAGCAGCAATGTGGGTCTATCATGTAACACAGTGAGCAGCAATGTGGGTTCATCATGTAACACAGTGAGCTGCAATGTTTGTCTATCATGTAATACAGTGAGCAGCAATGTGGGTTCATCTTGGAACACAGTGAGCAGCAATGTGGGTCTGTCATGTAATACAGTGACCAGCAATGTGGGTTCATCATGTAACACAGTGAGCAGCAATGTGGGTCTATCATGTAATACAGTGAGCAGCAATGTGGGTTGATGATGTAACACAGTGAGCAGCAATGTGGGTCTATCATGTAATACAGTGAGCAGCAATGTGGGTTCATCACGTAACACAGTGAGCAGCAATGTGGGTCCATCATGTAATACAGTGAGCAGCAATTTTGGTTCATCATGTAACACAGTGAGCAGCAATGTGGGTCTATCATGTAATACAGTGAGCAGCAATGTGGGTTCATCATGTAACACAGTGAGCAGCAATGTGGATTCATTATGTAACACAGTGAGCAGCAATGTGGGTCCATCGTGTAACACAGTGAGCAGCAATGTGGGTCTATCATGTAATACAGTGAACGGCATTGTGGGTTCATCATGTAACACAGTGATCAGCAATGTGGGTCTATCATGTAATACAGTGAGCAGCAATGTGCGTCTATCATGTAATACATTGAGCATCAATGTGGGTCTATCATGTAATACAGTGAACAGCAATGTGGGTTCATCATGTAACACAGTGAGCAGCAATGTGGGTCTATCATGTAACACAGTGAGCAGAAATGTGGGTTCATCATGTAACACAGTGAGCAGCAATGTGGAATCATTATGTAACACAGTGAGCAGCAATGTGGGTCCATTATGTAACACAGTGAGCAGCAATGTGGGTCCATCGTGTAACACAGTGAGCAGCAATGTGGATCTATCATGTAATACAGTGAACGGCAATGTGGGTTCATCATGTAACACAGTGATCAGCAATGTGGGTCTATCATGTAATACAGTGAGCAGCAATGAGAGTCCGTTATGTAACACAGTGAGCAGCAATGTGGGTCCATCACGTAACAGAGTGATCAGCAATGTGGGTCCATCATGTTACACAGTGATCAACAATGTAGGTCCATCATGTAACAGAGTGAGCAGCAATGTGGGTCCACCATGTAACACAGTGAGCAGCAATGTGGGTCCATCGTATAACACAGTGAGCAGTAATGAGAGTCCATTATGTAACACAGTGAGCAGCAATGTGGGTCCATTATGTAACACAGTGAGCAACAATGTGGGTCCATTATGTAACACAGTGATCAACAATGTGGGTCCATTATGTAACACAGTGATCAGCAATTTGGGTCTATCATGTAATACAGTGAACGGCAATGTGGGTTCATCATGTAACACAGTGAGCAGCAATGTGGGTCCATTATGTAACACAGTGATCAGCAATGTGGGTCCATCGTGTAACACAGTGAGCAGCAATGTGGGTCTATCATGCAATACAGTGAACGGCAATGTGGGTTCATCATGTAACACAGTGATCAGCAATGTGGGTCTATCATGTAACACAGTGATCAGCAATGTGGGTCTATCCTGTCATACAGTGAGCAGCAATGTTGGTCCATGATGTAACACAGTGAGCAGCAATGTGGGTCCATCATGCAACACAGTGAGCAGCAATGTGGGTCTATCATGTAACACAGTGAGCAGCAATGTGGGTTCATCATGTAACACAGTGAGCAACAATGTGGGTCCATTATGTAACACAGTGATCAGCAATGTGGGTCCATCGTGTAACACAGTGAGCAGCAATGTGGGTCTATCATGCAATACAGTGAACGGCAATGTGGGTTCATCATGTAACACAGTGATCAGCAATGTGGGTCTATCATGTAACACAGTGATCAGCAATGTGGGTCTATCCTGTCATACAGTGAGCAGCAATGTTGGTCCATGATGTAACACAGTGAGCAGCAATGTGGGTCCATCATGCAACACAGTGAGCAGCAATGTGGGTCTATCATGTAACACAGTGAGCAGCAATGTGGGTTCATCATGTAACACAGTGAGCAGCAATGTGGGTTCATCATGTAACACAGTGAGCAGCAATGTGGGTTCATTATGTAACACAGTGATCAGCAATGTGGGTCCATCATGTAACACAGTGAGCAGCAATGTGGTTCCATTATGTAACACAGTGAGCAGCAATGTGGGTCCATCGTGTAACACAGTGATCAGCAATGTGCTTCCATCATGTAATACAGTGAGCAGCAATGTGGGTCTATCATGTCATGCAGTGAGCAGCAATGTTGGTCCACGATGTAACACAGTGAGCAGCAATGTGGGTCCATCGTGTAACACAGTGAGCAGCAATGTGGATTCATTATGTAACACAGTGAGCAGCAATGTGGGTCCATTATGTAACACAGTGAGCAGCAATGTGGGTCCATTATGTAACACAGTGAGCAACAATGTGGGTTCATTATGTAACAAAGTGAGCAGCAATGTGGGTCCATCATGTAACACAGTGATCACAAATGTAGGTCCATCATGTAACACAGTGAGCAGCAATGTGGGTCCATCGTATAACACAGTGAGCAGCAATGTGGGTTCATTATCTAACACAGTGATCAGCCATGTGGGTCCATCGTGTAATACAGTGACCAGCAATGTGGGTTCATCATGTAACAGAGTGAGCAGCAATGTGGGTCTATCATGTTACAAAGTGATCACCAATGTAGGTCCATCATGTAACACAGTGAGCAGCAATGTGGGTCCATCATGTAACACAGTGAGCAGCAATGAGATCCATTATGTAACACAGTGAGCAGCAATGTGGGTCCATCACGTAACGCAGTGATCACCAATGTGGGTCCATCATGTAACACAGTGAGCAGCAATGTGGGTCCATCATGTAACACAGTGATCACCAATGTAGATCCATCATGTAACACAGTGATCAGCAATGTGGGTCCATCGTGTAACACAGTGAGCATCAGCGTGGGTTCATTGTGTAACACAATGATCAGCAATGTGGGTCCATCGTGTAACACAGTGAGCATCAGCGTGGGTTCATTGTGTAACACAGTGACCAGCAATGTGAGTTCATCATGTAACAGAGTGAGCAGCAATGTGGGTCCATCATGTAACACAGTGAACAGCAATGAGAGTCCATTATGTAACACAGTGAGGAGAAATGTGGGTCCAACATGTAACACAGTGAGCAGCAATGTGGGTCCATTATGTAACACAGTGATCAACAATGTGGGTCCATCATGTAACACAGTGATCAACAATGTGGGTCCATTATGTAACACAGTGAGCAGCAATGAGGTTCCATCCAGTAACACAGTGAGCAGCAATGTGGGTCCACCATGTAACACAGTGATCAGCAATGTGGGTCCATCATGTAACACAGTGAGCAGCAATGTGGGTCCATTATGTAACACAGTGAGCAGCAATGAGGTTCCATCCAGTAACACAGTGAGCAGCAATGTGGGTCCACCATGTAACACAGTGATCAGCAATGTGGGTCCATCATGTAACACACTAAGCAGCAATGTGGGTCTGTTGTGGAACAATGTGAGTAGTAATGAGAGTCCATCATGTAACACAGTGAGCAGCAATGTGGGTGCATCATGTAACACAGTGATCAACAATGTGGGTCCATCATGTAACACAGTGAGCAGCAATGTGGGTCCATTATGTAACACAGTGAGCAGCAATGAGGTTCCATTATGTAACACAGTGATCAGCAATGAGGCTCCATTATTTTACACATTGAGCAGCAATGTGGGCCCATCGTGTAACACAGTGAGCATCAATGTAGGTCCATCATGTAACACAGTGATCAGCAATGAGGTTCCATTTGTGTAACACAGTGAGCATTAATGTGGGTCCATCATGTAACACAGTGACCAGCAATGTGGGTCCATTATGTCACACAGTGAGCAGCAATGTGGGTTCATTCTGTAACACAGTGATCAGCAATCTGGGCCCATCGTGTAACACAGTGAGCAGAAATGTGTGTCCATCATGTAACACAGTGAGCAGCAATGAGGTTCCATTATGTAACACAGTGAGCAGCAATGTGGGCCCATTATGTAACGCAGTGAGCAGCAATGTGGGACCATTATGTAACACAATGAGCAGCAATGTGGGTCCATCATGTAACACAGTGAGTAGCAATGAGGTTCCATTATGTAACACAGTGAGCAGCAATGTGGGTTCATTATGTAACACAGTGATCAGCAATGAGGCTCCATTATTTTACACATTGAGCAGCAATGTGGGCCCATCGTGTAACACAGTGAGCATCAATGTAGGTCCATCATGTAACACAGTGATCAGCAATGAGGTTCCATTTGTGTAACACAGTGAGCATTAATGTGGGTCCATCATGTAACACAGTGACCAGCAATGTGGGTCCATTATGTCACACAGTGAGCAGCAATGTGGGTTCATCATGTAACACAGTGAGCAGCAATGTGGGTCTATCATGTAACACAGTGAGCAGAAATGTGGGTTCATCATGAAACACAGTGAGCAGCAATGTGGATTCATTATGTAACACAGTGAGCAGCAATGTGGGTCCATTATGTAACACAGTGAGCAGCAATGTGGGTCCATCGTGTAACACAGTGAGCAGCAATGTGGATCTATCATGTAATACAGTGAACGGCAATGTGGGTTCATCATGTAACACAGTGATCAGCAATGTGGGTCTATCATGTAATACAGTGAGCAGCAATGAGAGTCCATTATGTAACACAGTGAGCAGCAATGTGGGTCCATCATGTAACAGAGTGATCAGCAATGTGGGCCCATCATGTTACACAGTGATCAACAATGTAGGTCCATCATGTAACACAGTGAGCAGCAATGTGGGTCCATCATGTAACACAGTGAGCAGCAATGTGGGTTCATTATGTAACACATCGATCAGCAATGTGGGTCCATCGTGTAACACAGTGAGCAGCAATGAGATCCATTATGTAACACAGTGAGCAGCAATGTGGGTCCATCACGTAACACAGTGATCATTTATGTGGGTCTATCATGTAACACAGTGAGCAGCAACGTGGGTCCATCGCGTAACACAGTGATCACCAATGAAGGTCCATCGTGTAACACAGTGAGCAGCAGTGTGGATCCATCATGTAACACAGTGATCACCAATGTAGGTCCATCATGTAACACAGTGATCAGCAATGTCGGTCCATCGTGTAACACAGTGAGCATCAGCGTGGGTTCATTATGTAACACAATGATCAGCAATGTGGGTCCATCGTGTAACACAGTGAGCAGCAATGTGGGTTCATCGTGTAACACAGTGAGCAGCAATGAGAGTCCATTATGTAACAGAGTGAGCAGCAATGTGGGTCCACCAAGTAACACAGTGAGCAGCAATGTGGGTCCATCGTATAACACGGTGAGCAGTAATGAGAGTCCATTATGTAACACAGTGAGCAGCAATGTGGGTCCATTATGTAACACAGTGAGCAACAATGTGGGTCCTTTATGTAACACAGTGATCAACAATGTGGGTCCATTATGTAACACAGTGATCAGCAATGTGGGTCTATCATGTAATACAGTGAACGGCAATGTGGGTTCATCATGTAACACAGTGAGCAGCAATGTGGGTCCATTATGTAACACAGTGAGCAACCATGTGGGTCCATTATGTAACACAGTGATCAGCAATGTGGGTCCATCGTGTAACACAGTGAGCAGCAATGTGGGTCTATCATGCAATACAGTGAACGGCAATGTGGGTTCATCATGTAACACAGTGATCAGCAATGTGGGTCTATCATGTAACACAGTGATCAGCAATGTGGGTCGATCATGTAACACCGTGAGCAGCAATGTGGGTCTATGCTGTCATACAGTGAGCAGCAATGTTGGTCCATGATGTAACACAGTGAGCAGCAATGTGGGTCCATCATGCAACACAGTGAGCAGCAATGTGGGTCTATCATGTAACACAGTGAGCAGCAATGTGGGTTCATCATGTAACACAGTGAGCAGCAATGTGGGTCCATCATGTAACACAGTGAGCAGCAATGTGGGTTCAACATGTAACACAATGATCAGCAATGTGGGTCCATCATGTAACACAGTGAGCAGCAATGTGGTTCCATTATGTAACACAGTGATCACCAATGTAGGTCCATCATGTAACACAGTGATCAGCAATGTAGGTCCATCGTGTAACACAGTGAGCATCAGCGTGGGTTCATTATGTAACACAATGATCAGCAATGTGGGTCCATCGTGTAACACAGTGAGCAGCAATATAGGTTCATCATGTAACACAGTGAGCAGCAATGAGAGTCCATTATGTAACAGAGTGAGCAGCAATGTGGGTCCACCATGTAACACAGTGAGCAGCAATGTGGGTTCATTATGTAACACAGTGATCAGCAATGTGGGTCCATCATGTAACACAGTGAGCAGCAATGTGGTTCCATTATGTAACACAGTGAGCAGCAATGTGGGTCCATCGTGTAACACAGTGATCAGCAATGTGCTTCCATCATGTAATACAGTGAGCAGCAATGTGGGTCTATCATGTCATGCAGTGAGCAGCAATGTTGGTCCACGATGTAACACAGTGAGCAGCAATGTGGGTCCATCGTGTAACACAGTGAGCAGCAATGTGGATTCATTATGTAACACAGTGAGCAGCAATGTGGGTCCATTATGTAACACAGTGAGCAGCAATGTGGGTCCATTATGTAACACAGTGAGCAACAATGTGGGTTCATTATGTAACAAAGTGAGCAGCAATGTGGGTCCATCATGTAACACAGTGATCACAAATGTAGGTCCATCATGTAACACAGTGAGCAGCAATGTGGGTCCATCGTATAACACAGTGAGCAGCAATGTGGGTTCATTATCTAACACAGTGATCAGCCATGTGGGTCCATCGTGTAATACAGTGACCAGCAATGTGGGTTCATCATGTAACAGAGTGAGCAGCAATGTGGGTCTATCATGTTACAAAGTGATCACCAATGTAGGTCCATCATGTAACACAGTGAGCAGCAATGTGGGTCCATCATGTAACACAGTGAGCAGCAATGAGATCCATTATGTAACACAGTGAGCAGCAATGTGGGTCCATCACGTAACGCAGTGATCACCAATGTGGGTCCATCATGTAACACAGTGAGCAGCAATGTGGGTCCATCATGTAACACAGTGATCACCAATGTAGATCCATCATGTAACACAGTGATCAGCAATGTGGGTCCATCGTGTAACACAGTGAGCATCAGCGTGGGTTCATTGTGTAACACAATGATCAGCAATGTGGGTCCATCGTGTAACACAGTGAGCATCAGCGTGGGTTCATTGTGTAACACAGTGACCAGCAATGTGAGTTCATCATGTAACAGAGTGAGCAGCAATGTGGGTCCATCATGTAACACAGTGAACAGCAATGAGAGTCCATTATGTAACACAGTGAGGAGAAATGTGGGTCCAACATGTAACACAGTGAGCAGCAATGTGGGTCCATTATGTAACACAGTGATCAACAATGTGGGTCCATCATGTAACACAGTGATCAACAATGTGGGTCCATTATGTAACACAGTGAGCAGCAATGAGGTTCCATCCAGTAACACAGTGAGCAGCAATGTGGGTCCACCATGTAACACAGTGATCAGCAATGTGGGTCCATCATGTAACACAGTGAGCAGCAATGTGGGTCCATTATGTAACACAGTGAGCAGCAATGAGGTTCCATCCAGTAACACAGTGAGCAGCAATGTGGGTCCACCATGTAACACAGTGATCAGCAATGTGGGTCCATCATGTAACACACTAAGCAGCAATGTGGGTCTGTTGTGGAACAATGTGAGTAGTAATGAGAGTCCATCATGTAACACAGTGAGCAGCAATGTGGGTGCATCATGTAACACAGTGATCAACAATGTGGGTCCATCATGTAACACAGTGAGCAGCAATGTGGGTCCATTATGTAACACAGTGAGCAGCAATGAGGTTCCATTATGTAACACAGTGATCAGCAATGAGGCTCCATTATTTTACACATTGAGCAGCAATGTGGGCCCATCGTGTAACACAGTGAGCATCAATGTAGGTCCATCATGTAACACAGTGATCAGCAATGAGGTTCCATTTGTGTAACACAGTGAGCATTAATGTGGGTCCATCATGTAACACAGTGACCAGCAATGTGGGTCCATTATGTCACACAGTGAGCAGCAATGTGGGTTCATTCTGTAACACAGTGATCAGCAATCTGGGCCCATCGTGTAACACAGTGAGCAGAAATGTGTGTCCATCATGTAACACAGTGAGCAGCAATGAGGTTCCATTATGTAACACAGTGAGCAGCAATGTGGGCCCATTATGTAACGCAGTGAGCAGCAATGTGGGACCATTATGTAACACAATGAGCAGCAATGTGGGTCCATCATGTAACACAGTGAGTAGCAATGAGGTTCCATTATGTAACACAGTGAGCAGCAATGTGGGTTCATTATGTAACACAGTGATCAGCAATGAGGCTCCATTATTTTACACATTGAGCAGCAATGTGGGCCCATCGTGTAACACAGTGAGCATCAATGTAGGTCCATCATGTAACACAGTGATCAGCAATGAGGTTCCATTTGTGTAACACAGTGAGCATTAATGTGGGTCCATCATGTAACACAGTGACCAGCAATGTGGGTCCATTATGTCACACAGTGAGCAGCAATGTGGGTTCATCATGTAACACAGTGAGCAGCAATGTGGGTCTATCATGTAACACAGTGAGCAGAAATGTGGGTTCATCATGAAACACAGTGAGCAGCAATGTGGATTCATTATGTAACACAGTGAGCAGCAATGTGGGTCCATTATGTAACACAGTGAGCAGCAATGTGGGTCCATCGTGTAACACAGTGAGCAGCAATGTGGATCTATCATGTAATACAGTGAACGGCAATGTGGGTTCATCATGTAACACAGTGATCAGCAATGTGGGTCTATCATGTAATACAGTGAGCAGCAATGAGAGTCCATTATGTAACACAGTGAGCAGCAATGTGGGTCCATCATGTAACAGAGTGATCAGCAATGTGGGCCCATCATGTTACACAGTGATCAACAATGTAGGTCCATCATGTAACACAGTGAGCAGCAATGTGGGTCCATCATGTAACACAGTGAGCAGCAATGTGGGTTCATTATGTAACACATCGATCAGCAATGTGGGTCCATCGTGTAACACAGTGAGCAGCAATGAGATCCATTATGTAACACAGTGAGCAGCAATGTGGGTCCATCACGTAACACAGTGATCATTTATGTGGGTCTATCATGTAACACAGTGAGCAGCAACGTGGGTCCATCGCGTAACACAGTGATCACCAATGAAGGTCCATCGTGTAACACAGTGAGCAGCAGTGTGGATCCATCATGTAACACAGTGATCACCAATGTAGGTCCATCATGTAACACAGTGATCAGCAATGTCGGTCCATCGTGTAACACAGTGAGCATCAGCGTGGGTTCATTATGTAACACAATGATCAGCAATGTGGGTCCATCGTGTAACACAGTGAGCAGCAATGTGGGTTCATCGTGTAACACAGTGAGCAGCAATGAGAGTCCATTATGTAACAGAGTGAGCAGCAATGTGGGTCCACCAAGTAACACAGTGAGCAGCAATGTGGGTCCATCGTATAACACGGTGAGCAGTAATGAGAGTCCATTATGTAACACAGTGAGCAGCAATGTGGGTCCATTATGTAACACAGTGAGCAACAATGTGGGTCCTTTATGTAACACAGTGATCAACAATGTGGGTCCATTATGTAACACAGTGATCAGCAATGTGGGTCTATCATGTAATACAGTGAACGGCAATGTGGGTTCATCATGTAACACAGTGAGCAGCAATGTGGGTCCATTATGTAACACAGTGAGCAACCATGTGGGTCCATTATGTAACACAGTGATCAGCAATGTGGGTCCATCGTGTAACACAGTGAGCAGCAATGTGGGTCTATCATGCAATACAGTGAACGGCAATGTGGGTTCATCATGTAACACAGTGATCAGCAATGTGGGTCTATCATGTAACACAGTGATCAGCAATGTGGGTCGATCATGTAACACCGTGAGCAGCAATGTGGGTCTATGCTGTCATACAGTGAGCAGCAATGTTGGTCCATGATGTAACACAGTGAGCAGCAATGTGGGTCCATCATGCAACACAGTGAGCAGCAATGTGGGTCTATCATGTAACACAGTGAGCAGCAATGTGGGTTCATCATGTAACACAGTGAGCAGCAATGTGGGTCCATCACGTAACACAGTGATCATTTATGTGGGTCTATCATGTAACACAGTGAGCAGCAACGTGGGTCCATCATGTAACACAGTGAGCAGCAATGTGGGTTCATTATGTAACACATCGATCAGCAATGTGGGTCCATCGTGTAACACAGTGAGCAGCAATGAGATCCATTATGTAACACAGTGAGCAGCAATGTGGGTCCATCGCGTAACACAGTGATCACCAATGAAGGTCCATCGTGTAACACAGTGAGCAGCAGTGTGGATCCATCATGTAACACAGTGATCACCAATGTAGGTCCATCATGTAACACAGTGATCAGCAATGTCGGTCCATCGTGTAACACAGTGAGCATCAGCGTGGGTTCATTATGTAACACAATGATCAGCAATGTGGGTCCATCGTGTAACACAGTGAGCAGCAATGTGGGTTCATCGTGTAACACAGTGAGCAGCAATGAGAGTCCATTATGTAACAGAGTGAGCAGCAATGTGGGTCCACCAAGTAACACAGTGAGCAGCAATGTGGGTCCATCGTATAACACGGTGAGCAGTAATGAGAGTCCATTATGTAACACAGTGAGCAGCAATGTGGGTCCATTATGTAACACAGTGAGCAACAATGTGGGTCCTTTATGTAACACAGTGATCAACAATGTGGGTCCATCATGTAACACAGTGAGCAGCAATGTGGGTCCATTATGTAACACAGTGAGCAGCAATGAGGTTCCATCCAGTAACACAGTGAGCAGCAATGTGGGTCCACCATGTAACACAGTGATCAGCAATGTGGGTCCATCATGTAACACACTAAGCAGCAATGTGGGTCTGTTGTGGAACAATGTGAGTAGTAATGAGAGTCCATCATGTAACACAGTGAGCAGCAATGTGGGTGCATCATGTAACACAGTGATCAACAATGTGGGTCCATCATGTAACACAGTGAGCAGCAATGTGGGTCCATTATGTAACACAGTGAGCAGCAATGAGGTTCCATTATGTAACACAGTGATCAGCAATGAGGCTCCATTATTTTACACATTGAGCAGCAATGTGGGCCCATCGTGTAACACAGTGAGCATCAATGTAGGTCCATCATGTAACACAGTGATCAGCAATGAGGTTCCATTTGTGTAACACAGTGAGCATTAATGTGGGTCCATCATGTAACACAGTGACCAGCAATGTGGGTCCATTATGTCACACAGTGAGCAGCAATGTGGGTTCATTCTGTAACACAGTGATCAGCAATCTGGGCCCATCGTGTAACACAGTGAGCAGAAATGTGTGTCCATCATGTAACACAGTGAGCAGCAATGAGGTTCCATTATGTAACACAGTGAGCAGCAATGTGGGCCCATTATGTAACGCAGTGAGCAGCAATGTGGGACCATTATGTAACACAATGAGCAGCAATGTGGGTCCATCATGTAACACAGTGAGTAGCAATGAGGTTCCATTATGTAACACAGTGAGCAGCAATGTGGGTTCATTATGTAACACAGTGATCAGCAATGAGGCTCCATTATTTTACACATTGAGCAGCAATGTGGGCCCATCGTGTAACACAGTGAGCATCAATGTAGGTCCATCATGTAACACAGTGATCAGCAATGAGGTTCCATTTGTGTAACACAGTGAGCATTAATGTGGGTCCATCATGTAACACAGTGACCAGCAATGTGGGTCCATTATGTCACACAGTGAGCAGCAATGTGGGTTCATCATGTAACACAGTGAGCAGCAATGTGGGTCTATCATGTAACACAGTGAGCAGAAATGTGGGTTCATCATGAAACACAGTGAGCAGCAATGTGGATTCATTATGTAACACAGTGAGCAGCAATGTGGGTCCATTATGTAACACAGTGAGCAGCAATGTGGGTCCATCGTGTAACACAGTGAGCAGCAATGTGGATCTATCATGTAATACAGTGAACGGCAATGTGGGTTCATCATGTAACACAGTGATCAGCAATGTGGGTCTATCATGTAATACAGTGAGCAGCAATGAGAGTCCATTATGTAACACAGTGAGCAGCAATGTGGGTCCATCATGTAACAGAGTGATCAGCAATGTGGGCCCATCATGTTACACAGTGATCAACAATGTAGGTCCATCATGTAACACAGTGAGCAGCAATGTGGGTCCATCATGTAACACAGTGAGCAGCAATGTGGGTTCATTATGTAACACATCGATCAGCAATGTGGGTCCATCGTGTAACACAGTGAGCAGCAATGAGATCCATTATGTAACACAGTGAGCAGCAATGTGGGTCCATCACGTAACACAGTGATCATTTATGTGGGTCTATCATGTAACACAGTGAGCAGCAACGTGGGTCCATCGCGTAACACAGTGATCACCAATGAAGGTCCATCGTGTAACACAGTGAGCAGCAGTGTGGATCCATCATGTAACACAGTGATCACCAATGTAGGTCCATCATGTAACACAGTGATCAGCAATGTCGGTCCATCGTGTAACACAGTGAGCATCAGCGTGGGTTCATTATGTAACACAATGATCAGCAATGTGGGTCCATCGTGTAACACAGTGAGCAGCAATGTGGGTTCATCGTGTAACACAGTGAGCAGCAATGAGAGTCCATTATGTAACAGAGTGAGCAGCAATGTGGGTCCACCAAGTAACACAGTGAGCAGCAATGTGGGTCCATCGTATAACACGGTGAGCAGTAATGAGAGTCCATTATGTAACACAGTGAGCAGCAATGTGGGTCCATTATGTAACACAGTGAGCAACAATGTGGGTCCTTTATGTAACACAGTGATCAACAATGTGGGTCCATTATGTAACACAGTGATCAGCAATGTGGGTCTATCATGTAATACAGTGAACGGCAATGTGGGTTCATCATGTAACACAGTGAGCAGCAATGTGGGTCCATTATGTAACACAGTGAGCAACCATGTGGGTCCATTATGTAACACAGTGATCAGCAATGTGGGTCCATCGTGTAACACAGTGAGCAGCAATGTGGGTCTATCATGCAATACAGTGAACGGCAATGTGGGTTCATCATGTAACACAGTGATCAGCAATGTGGGTCTATCATGTAACACAGTGATCAGCAATGTGGGTCGATCATGTAACACCGTGAGCAGCAATGTGGGTCTATGCTGTCATACAGTGAGCAGCAATGTTGGTCCATGATGTAACACAGTGAGCAGCAATGTGGGTCCATCATGCAACACAGTGAGCAGCAATGTGGGTCTATCATGTAACACAGTGAGCAGCAATGTGGGTTCATCATGTAACACAGTGAGCAGCAATGTGGGTCCATCATGTAACACAGTGAGCAGCAATGTGGGTTCAACATGTAACACAATGATCAGCAATGTGGGTCCATCATGTAACACAGTGAGCAGCAATGTGGTTCCATTATGTAACACAGTGATCACCAATGTAGGTCCATCATGTAACACAGTGATCAGCAATGTCGGTCCATCGTGTAACACAGTGAGCATCAGCGTGGGTTCATTATGTAACACAATGATCAGCAATGTGGGTCCATCGTGTAACACAGTGAGCAGCAATATAGGTTCATCATGTAACACAGTGAGCAGCAATGAGAGTCCATTATGTAACAGAGTGAGCAGCAATGTGGGTCCACCATGTAACACAGTGAGCAGCAATGTGGGTCCATCGTATAACACAGTGAGCAGTAATGAGAGTCCATTATGTAACACAGTGAGCAGCAATGTGGGTCCATTATGTAACACAGTGAGCAACAATGTGCGTCCATTATGTAACACAGTGATCACCAATGTGGGTCCATTATGTAACACAGTGATCAGCAATGTGGGTCTATCATGTAATACAGTGAACGGCAATGTGGGTTCATCATGTAACACAGTGAGCAGGATTGTGGGTCCATGATGTAACACAGTGAGCAACAATGTGGGTCCATTATGTAACACAGTGATCAGCAATGTGGGTCCATCGTGTAACACAGTGAGCAGCAATGTGGGTCTATCATGCAATACAGTGAACGGCAATGTGGGTTCATCATGTAACACAGTGATCAGCAATGTGGGTCTATCATGTAACACAGTGATCAGCAATGTGGGTCTATCATGTAACACGGTGAGCAGCAATGTGGGTCTATCCTGTCATACAGTGAGCAGCAATGTTGGTCCATGATGTAACACAGTGAGCAGCAATGTGGGTCCATCATGCAACACAGTGAGCAGCAATGTGGGTCTATCATGTAACACAGTGATCACCAATGTAGGTCCATCATGTAACACAGTGATCAGCAATGTCGGTCCATCGTGTAACACAGTGAGCATCAGCGTGGGTTCATTATGTAACACAATGATCAGCAATGTGGGTCCATCGTGTAACACAGTGAGCAGCAATATAGGTTCATCATGTAACACAGTGAGCAGCAATGAGAGTCCATTATGTAACAGAGTGAGCAGCAATGTGGGTCCACCATGTAACACAGTGAGCAGCAATGTGGGTCCATCGTATAACACAGTGAGCAGTAATGAGAGTCCATTATGTAACACAGTGAGCAGCAATGTGGGTCCATTATGTAACACAGTGAGCAACAATGTGGGTCCATTATGTAACACAGTGATCACCAATGTGGGTCCATTATGTAACACAGTGATCAGCAATGTGGGTCTATCATGTAATACAGTGAACGGCAATGTGGGTTCATCATGTAACACAGTGAGCAGGATTGTGGGTCCATGATGTAACACAGTGAGCAACAATGTGGGTCCATTATGTAACACAGTGATCAGCAATGTGGGTCCATCGTGTAACACAGTGAGCAGCAATGTGGGTCTATCATGCAATACAGTGAACGGCAATGTGGGTTCATCATGCAACACAGTGAGCAGCAATGTGGGTCTATCATGTAACACAGTGAGCAGCAATGTGGGTTCATCATGTAACACAGTGAGCAGCAATGTGGGTCCATCATGTAACACAGTGAGCAGCAATGTGGGTTCAACATGTAACACAATGATCAGCAATGTGGGTCCATCATGTAACACAGTGAGCAGCAATGTGGTTCCATTATGTAACACAGTGATCACCAATGTAGGTCCATCATGTAACACAGTGATCAGCAATGTAGGTCCATCGTGTAACACAGTGAGCATCAGCGTGGGTTCATTATGTAACACAATGATCAGCAATGTGGGTCCATCGTGTAACACAGTGAGCAGCAATATAGGTTCATCATGTAACACAGTGAGCAGCAATGAGAGTCCATTATGTAACAGAGTGAGCAGCAATGTGGGTCCACCATGTAACACAGTGAGCAGCAATGTGGGTTCATTATGTAACACAGTGATCAGCAATGTGGGTCCATCGTGTAACACAGTGATCAGCAATGTGCTTCCATCATGTAATACAGTGAGCAGCAATGTGGGTCTATCATGTCATGCAGTGAGCAGCAATGTTGGTCCACGATGTAACACAGTGAGCAGCAATGTGGGTCCATCGTGTAACACAGTGAGCAGCAATGTGGATTCATTATGTAACACAGTGAGCAGCAATGTGGGTCCATTATGTAACACAGTGAGCAGCAATGTGGGTCCATTATGTAACACAGTGAGCAACAATGTGGGTTCATTATGTAACAAAGTGAGCAGCAATGTGGGTCCATCATGTAACACAGTGATCACAAATGTAGGTCCATCATGTAACACAGTGAGCAGCAATGTGGGTCCATCGTATAACACAGTGAGCAGCAATGTGGGTTCATTATCTAACACAGTGATCAGCCATGTGGGTCCATCGTGTAATACAGTGACCAGCAATGTGGGTTCATCATGTAACAGAGTGAGCAGCAATGTGGGTCTATCATGTTACAAAGTGATCACCAATGTAGGTCCATCATGTAACACAGTGAGCAGCAATGTGGGTCCATCATGTAACACAGTGAGCAGCAATGAGATCCATTATGTAACACAGTGAGCAGCAATGTGGGTCCATCACGTAACGCAGTGATCACCAATGTGGGTCCATCATGTAACACAGTGAGCAGCAATGTGGGTCCATCATGTAACACAGTGATCACCAATGTAGATCCATCATGTAACACAGTGATCAGCAATGTGGGTCCATCGTGTAACACAGTGAGCATCAGCGTGGGTTCATTGTGTAACACAATGATCAGCAATGTGGGTCCATCGTGTAACACAGTGAGCATCAGCGTGGGTTCATTGTGTAACACAGTGACCAGCAATGTGAGTTCATCATGTAACAGAGTGAGCAGCAATGTGGGTCCATCATGTAACACAGTGAACAGCAATGAGAGTCCATTATGTAACACAGTGAGGAGAAATGTGGGTCCAACATGTAACACAGTGAGCAGCAATGTGGGTCCATTATGTAACACAGTGATCAACAATGTGGGTCCATCATGTAACACAGTGATCAACAATGTGGGTCCATTATGTAACACAGTGAGCAGCAATGAGGTTCCATCCAGTAACACAGTGAGCAGCAATGTGGGTCCACCATGTAACACAGTGATCAGCAATGTGGGTCCATCATGTAACACAGTGAGCAGCAATGTGGGTCCATTATGTAACACAGTGAGCAGCAATGAGGTTCCATCCAGTAACACAGTGAGCAGCAATGTGGGTCCACCATGTAACACAGTGATCAGCAATGTGGGTCCATCATGTAACACACTAAGCAGCAATGTGGGTCTGTTGTGGAACAATGTGAGTAGTAATGAGAGTCCATCATGTAACACAGTGAGCAGCAATGTGGGTGCATCATGTAACACAGTGATCAACAATGTGGGTCCATCATGTAACACAGTGAGCAGCAATGTGGGTCCATTATGTAACACAGTGAGCAGCAATGAGGTTCCATTATGTAACACAGTGATCAGCAATGAGGCTCCATTATTTTACACATTGAGCAGCAATGTGGGCCCATCGTGTAACACAGTGAGCATCAATGTAGGTCCATCATGTAACACAGTGATCAGCAATGAGGTTCCATTTGTGTAACACAGTGAGCATTAATGTGGGTCCATCATGTAACACAGTGACCAGCAATGTGGGTCCATTATGTCACACAGTGAGCAGCAATGTGGGTTCATTCTGTAACACAGTGATCAGCAATCTGGGCCCATCGTGTAACACAGTGAGCAGAAATGTGTGTCCATCATGTAACACAGTGAGCAGCAATGAGGTTCCATTATGTAACACAGTGAGCAGCAATGTGGGCCCATTATGTAACGCAGTGAGCAGCAATGTGGGACCATTATGTAACACAATGAGCAGCAATGTGGGTCCATCATGTAACACAGTGAGTAGCAATGAGGTTCCATTATGTAACACAGTGAGCAGCAATGTGGGTTCATTATGTAACACAGTGATCAGCAATGAGGCTCCATTATTTTACACATTGAGCAGCAATGTGGGCCCATCGTGTAACACAGTGAGCATCAATGTAGGTCCATCATGTAACACAGTGATCAGCAATGAGGTTCCATTTGTGTAACACAGTGAGCATTAATGTGGGTCCATCATGTAACACAGTGACCAGCAATGTGGGTCCATTATGTCACACAGTGAGCAGCAATGTGGGTTCATCATGTAACACAGTGAGCAGCAATGTGGGTCTATCATGTAACACAGTGAGCAGAAATGTGGGTTCATCATGAAACACAGTGAGCAGCAATGTGGATTCATTATGTAACACAGTGAGCAGCAATGTGGGTCCATTATGTAACACAGTGAGCAGCAATGTGGGTCCATCGTGTAACACAGTGAGCAGCAATGTGGATCTATCATGTAATACAGTGAACGGCAATGTGGGTTCATCATGTAACACAGTGATCAGCAATGTGGGTCTATCATGTAATACAGTGAGCAGCAATGAGAGTCCATTATGTAACACAGTGAGCAGCAATGTGGGTCCATCATGTAACAGAGTGATCAGCAATGTGGGCCCATCATGTTACACAGTGATCAACAATGTAGGTCCATCATGTAACACAGTGAGCAGCAATGTGGGTCCATCATGTAACACAGTGAGCAGCAATGTGGGTTCATTATGTAACACATCGATCAGCAATGTGGGTCCATCGTGTAACACAGTGAGCAGCAATGAGATCCATTATGTAACACAGTGAGCAGCAATGTGGGTCCATCACGTAACACAGTGATCATTTATGTGGGTCTATCATGTAACACAGTGAGCAGCAACGTGGGTCCATCGCGTAACACAGTGATCACCAATGAAGGTCCATCGTGTAACACAGTGAGCAGCAGTGTGGATCCATCATGTAACACAGTGATCACCAATGTAGGTCCATCATGTAACACAGTGATCAGCAATGTCGGTCCATCGTGTAACACAGTGAGCATCAGCGTGGGTTCATTATGTAACACAATGATCAGCAATGTGGGTCCATCGTGTAACACAGTGAGCAGCAATGTGGGTTCATCGTGTAACACAGTGAGCAGCAATGAGAGTCCATTATGTAACAGAGTGAGCAGCAATGTGGGTCCACCAAGTAACACAGTGAGCAGCAATGTGGGTCCATCGTATAACACGGTGAGCAGTAATGAGAGTCCATTATGTAACACAGTGAGCAGCAATGTGGGTCCATTATGTAACACAGTGAGCAACAATGTGGGTCCTTTATGTAACACAGTGATCAACAATGTGGGTCCATTATGTAACACAGTGATCAGCAATGTGGGTCTATCATGTAATACAGTGAACGGCAATGTGGGTTCATCATGTAACACAGTGAGCAGCAATGTGGGTCCATTATGTAACACAGTGAGCAACCATGTGGGTCCATTATGTAACACAGTGATCAGCAATGTGGGTCCATCGTGTAACACAGTGAGCAGCAATGTGGGTCTATCATGCAATACAGTGAACGGCAATGTGGGTTCATCATGTAACACAGTGATCAGCAATGTGGGTCTATCATGTAACACAGTGATCAGCAATGTGGGTCGATCATGTAACACCGTGAGCAGCAATGTGGGTCTATGCTGTCATACAGTGAGCAGCAATGTTGGTCCATGATGTAACACAGTGAGCAGCAATGTGGGTCCATCATGCAACACAGTGAGCAGCAATGTGGGTCTATCATGTAACACAGTGAGCAGCAATGTGGGTTCATCATGTAACACAGTGAGCAGCAATGTGGGTCCATCATGTAACACAGTGAGCAGCAATGTGGGTTCAACATGTAACACAATGATCAGCAATGTGGGTCCATCATGTAACACAGTGAGCAGCAATGTGGTTCCATTATGTAACACAGTGATCACCAATGTAGGTCCATCATGTAACACAGTGATCAGCAATGTCGGTCCATCGTGTAACACAGTGAGCATCAGCGTGGGTTCATTATGTAACACAATGATCAGCAATGTGGGTCCATCGTGTAACACAGTGAGCAGCAATATAGGTTCATCATGTAACACAGTGAGCAGCAATGAGAGTCCATTATGTAACAGAGTGAGCAGCAATGTGGGTCCACCATGTAACACAGTGAGCAGCAATGTGGGTTCATCGTATAACACAGTGAGCAGTAATGAGAGTCCATTATGTAACACAGTGAGCAGCAATGTGGGTCCATTATGTAACACAGTGAGCAACAATGTGGGTCCATTATGTAACACAGTGATCACCAATGTGGGTCCATTATGTAACACAGTGATCAGCAATGTGGGTCTATCATGTAATACAGTGAACGGCAATGTGGGTTCATCATGTAACACAGTGAGCAGGATTGTGGGTCCATGATGTAACACAGTGAGCAACAATGTGGGTCCATTATGTAACACAGTGATCAGCAATGTGGGTCCATCGTGTAACACAGTGAGCAGCAATGTGGGTCTATCATGCAATACAGTGAACGGCAATGTGGGTTCATCATGTAACACAGTGATCAGCAATGTGGGTCTATCATGTAACACAGTGATCAGCAATGTGGGTCTATCATGTAACACGGTGAGCAGCAATGTGGGTCTATCCTGTCATACAGTGAGCAGCAATGTTGGTCCATGATGTAACACAGTGAGCAGCAATGTGGGTCCATCATGCAACACAGTGAGCAGCAATGTGGGTCTATCATGTAACACAGTGATCACCAATGTAGGTCCATCATGTAACACAGTGATCAGCAATGTCGGTCCATCGTGTAACACAGTGAGCATCAGCGTGGGTTCATTATGTAACACAATGATCAGCAATGTGGGTCCATCGTGTAACACAGTGAGCAGCAATATAGGTTCATCATGTAACACAGTGAGCAGCAATGAGAGTCCATTATGTAACAGAGTGAGCAGCAATGTGGGTCCACCATGTAACACAGTGAGCAGCAATGTGGGTCCATCGTATAACACAGTGAGCAGTAATGAGAGTCCATTATGTAACACAGTGAGCAGCAATGTGGGTCCATTATGTAACACAGTGAGCAACAATGTGGGTCCATTATGTAACACAGTGATCACCAATGTGGGTCCATTATGTAACACAGTGATCAGCAATGTGGGTCTATCATGTAATACAGTGAACGGCAATGTGGGTTCATCATGTAACACAGTGAGCAGGATTGTGGGTCCATGATGTAACACAGTGAGCAACAATGTGGGTCCATTATGTAACACAGTGATCAGCAATGTGGGTCCATCGTGTAACACAGTGAGCAGCAATGTGGGTCTATCATGCAATACAGTGAACGGCAATGTGGGTTCATCATGTAACACAGTGATCAGCAATGTGGGTCTATCATGTAACACAGTGATCAGCAATGTGGGTCTATCATGTAACACGGTGAGCAGCAATGTGGGTCTATCCTGTCATACAGTGAGCAGCAATGTTGGTCCATGATGTAACACAGTGAGCAGCAATGTGGGTCCATCATGCAACACAGTGAGCAGCAATGTGGGTCTATCATGTAACACAGTGAGCAGCAATGTGGGTTCATCATGTAACACAGTGAGCAGCAATGTGGGTCCATCATGTAACACAGTGAGCAGCAATGTGGGTTCATTATGTAACACAGTGATCAGCAATTTGGGTCCATCATGTAACACAGTGAGCAGCAATGTGGTTCCATTATGTAACACAGTGAGCAGCAATGTGGGTCCATCGTGTAACACAGTGATCAGCAATGTGCTTCCATCATGTAATACAGTGAGCAGCAATGTGGGTCTATCATGTCATGCAGTGAGCAGCAATGTTGGTCCACGATGTAACACAGTGAGCAGCAATGTGGGTCCATCGTGTAACACAGTGAGCAGCAATGTGGATTCATTATGTAACACAGTGAGCAGCAATGTGGGTCCATTATATAACACAGTGAGCAGCAATGTGGGTCCATTATGTAACACAGTGAGCAACAATGTGGGTTCATTATGTAACAAAGTGAGCAGCAATGTGGGTCCATCATGTAACACAGTGATCACAAATGTAGGTCCATCATGTAACACAGTGAGCAGCAATGTGGGTCCATCGTATAACACAGTGAGCAGCAATGTGGGTTCATTATCTAACACAGTGATCAGCCATTTGGGTCCATCGTGTAACACAGTGACCAGCAATGTGGGTCCATTATGTTACACAGTGATCACCAATGTAGGTCCATCATGTAACACAGTGAGCAGCAATGTGGGTCCATCATGTAACACAGTGAGCAGCAATGAGATCCATTATGTAACACAGTGAGCAGCAATGTGGGTCCATCACGTAACGCAGTGATCACCAATGTGGGTCCATCATGTAACACAGTGAGCAGCAATGTGGGTCCATCATGTAACACAGTGATCACCAATGTAGATCCATCATGTAACACAGTGATCAGCAATGTGGGTCCATCGTGTAACACAGTGAGCATCAGCGTGGGTTCATTGTGTAACACAATGATCAGCAATGTGGGTCCATCGTGTAACACAGTGAGCATCAGCGTGGGTTCATTGTGTAACACAGTGACCAGCAATGTGAGTTCATCATGTAACAGAGTGAGCAGCAATGTGGGTCCATCATGTAACACAGTGAACAGCAATGAGAGTCCATTATGTAACACAGTGAGGAGAAATGTGGGTCCAACATGTAACACAGTGAGCAGCAATGTGGGTCCATTGTGTCACACAGTGATCAACAATGTGGGTCCATCATGTAACACAGTGATCAACAATGTGGGTCCATTATGTAACACAGTGAGCAGCAATGAGGTTCCATCCAGTAACACAGTGAGCAGCAATGTGGGTCCACCATGTAACACAGTGATCAGCAATGTGGGTCCATCATGTAACACAGTGAGCAGCAATGTGGGTCCATTATGTAACACAGTGAGCAGCAATGAGGTCCAATCCAGTAACACAGTGAGCAGCAATGTGGGTCCATCATGTAACACACTAAGCAGCAATGTGGGTCTGTTGTGGAACAAATGTGAGTAGTAATGAGAGTCCATCATGTAACACAGTGAGCAGCAATGTGGGTGCATCATGTAACACAGTGATCAACAATGTGGGTCCATCATGTAACACAGTGAGCAGCAATGTGGGTCCATTATGTAACACAGTGAGCAGCAATGAGGTTCCATTATGTAACACAGTGAGCAGCAATGTGGGTTCATTATGTAACACAGTGTTCAGCAATGAGGCTCCATTATTTTACACATTGAGCAGCAATGTGGGCCCATCGTGTAACACAGTGAGCATTAATGTGGTTCCATCATGTAACACAGTGACCAGCAATGTGGGTCCATTATGTCACACAGTGAGCAGCAATGTGGGTTCATTCTGTAACACAGTGATCAGCAATCTGGGCCCATCGTGTAACACAGTGAGCAGAAATGTGTGTCCATCATGTAACACAGTGAGCAGCAATGAGGTTCCATTATGTAACACAGTGAGCAGCAATGTGGGCCCATTATGTAACGCAGTGAGCAGCAATGTGGGACCATTATGTAACACAATGAGCAGCAATGTGGGTCCATCATGTAACACAGTGAGTAGCAATGAGGTTCCATTAAGTAACACAGTGAGCAGCATTGTGGTTCCATCATGTAACACAGTGATCAGCAATTTGCTCCATCATGTAACACAGTGATCAGCAACGTGGGTCCATCGTGTAACACAGTGAGCAGCAATGAGGTTCCATTATGTAACACAGTGATCACCAATTTAGGTCCATCATGCAACACAGTGAGCAGCAATGTGGGTTCATCATGTAACACAGTGAGCAACAATGTGGGTCCGTTGTGTAATACAGTGAGCAGCAATGTGGGTCCATTATGTAACACAGTGAGCAGCAATGTAGGTCCATCATGTAACACAGTGAGCAGCAATGTGGGTCCATCGTGTAACACAGTGTGCGGCAATGTCGGTCCATTATTTAACACAGTGAGCAGCAATGTGGGTTCATTATGTAACAAAGTGAGCAGCAATGTGGGTCCATCATGTAACACATTGATCACCAATGTAGGTCCATCATGTAACACAGTGAGCAGCAATGTGGGTCCATCGTATAACACAGTGAGCAGCAATGTGGGTTCATTATCTAACACAGTGATCAGCCATGTGGGTCCATCGTATAACACAGTGAGCAGCAATGTGGGTTCATTATCTAACACAGTGATCAGCAATGTGGGTCCATCGTGTAACACAGTGACCAGCAATGAGAGTCCATTATGTAACACAGTGAGCAGCAATGTGGGACCATCATGTAACAGAGTGAGCAGCAATGTGGGTCCATCATGTTACACAGTGATCACCAATGTAGGTCCATCATGTAACACAGTGAGCAGCAATGTGGGTCCATCATGTAACACTGTGAGCAGCAATGTGGGTTCATTATGTAACACATTGATCAGCAATGTGGTTCCATCGTGTAACACAGTGAGCATCAATGAGATCCATTATGTAACACAGTGAGCAGCAATGTGGGTCTATCATGTAACACAGTGAGCAGAAATATGGGTTCATCATGTAACACAGTGAGCAGCAATGTGGGTCCATCATTTAACACATTGATCACCAATGTAGGTCCATCATGTAACACAGCAAGCAGCAATGTGGGTCCATCGTATAACACAGTGAGCAGTAATGAGAGTCCATTATGTAACACAGTGATCAGCAATGTGGGTCCATCGTGTAACACAGTGACCAGCAATGAGAGTCCATTATGTAACACAGTGAGCAGGAATGTGGGTCCATCATGTAACAAAGTGACCAGCAATGTGGGTCCATCATGTTACACAGTGATCACCAATGTAGGTCCATCATGTTACACAGTGATCACCAATGTAGGTCCATCATGTAACACAGTGAGCAGCAATGTGGGTCCATCATGTAACACAGTGAGCAGCAATGTGGGTTCATTATGTAACACATTGATCAGCAATGTGGGTCCATCGTGTAACACAGTGAGCAGCAATGAGATCCATTATGTAACACAGTGAGCAGCAATGTGGGTCCATCACGTAACACAGTGATAATTTATGTGGGTCCATCATGTATCACAGTGAGCAGCAGTGTGGGTCCATCATGTAACACAGTGATCACCAACGTGGGTCCATCATGTAACACAGTGATCAGCAATATGGGTCCATCGGGTAACACAGTGAGCATCAGCGTGGGTTCATTATGTAATGCAATGATCAGCAATGTGGGTCCATCGTGTAACACAGTGATCAGCAATGTGTGTCTATCATGTGACACGGTGAGCAGCAATGTGGGTCTATCATGTCATACAGTGATCAGCAATGTTGGTCCATGATGTAACACAGTGAGCAGCAATGTGGGTCCATCATGCAACACAGTGAGCAGCAATGTGGGTCTATCATGTAACACAGTGAGCAGCAATCTGGGTTCATCATGTAACACAGTGAGCTGCAATGTGGGTCTATCATGGAATACAGTGAGCAGCAATGTGGGTTCATCTTGTAACACAGTGAGCAGCAATGTGGGTCTGTCATGTAATACAGTGACCAGCAATGTGGGTTCATCATGTAACACAGTGAGCAGCAATGTGGGTCTATCATGTAATACAGTGAGCAGCAATGTGGGTTGATCATGTAACACAGTGAGCAGCAATGTGGGTCTATCATGTAATACAGTGAGCAGCAATGTGGGTTCATCACGTAACACAGTGAGCAGCAATGTGGGTCCATCATGTAATACAGTGAGCAGCAATGTGGGTTCATCATGTAACACAGTGAGCAGCAATGTGGATCTATCATGTAATACAGTGAGCAGCAATGTGGGTTCATCATGTAACACAGTGAGCAGCAATGTGGATTCATTATGGAACACAGTGAGCAGCAATGTGGGTCCATCGTGTAACACAGTGAGCAGCAATGTGGGTCTATCATGTAATACAGTGAACGGCAATGTGGGTTCATCATGTAACACAGTGATCAGCAATGTGGGTCTATCATGTAATACAGTGAGCAGCAATGTGCGTCTATCATGTAATACATTGAGCATCAATGTGGGTCTATCATGTAATACAGTGAACAGCAATGTGGATTCATCATGTAACTCAGTGAGCAGCAATGTGGGTCTATCATGTAACACAGTGAGCAGAAATGTGGGTTCATCATGTAACACAGTGAGCAGCAATGTGGAGTCATTATGTCACACAGTGAGCAGCAATGTGGGTCCATTATGTAACACAGTGAGCAGCAATGTGGGTCCACCGTGTAACACAGTGAGCAGCAATGTGGGTCTATCATATAATACAGTGAACGGCAATGTGGGTTCATCATGTAACACAGTGATCAGCAATGTGGGTCTATCATGTAACACGGTGAGCAGCAATGTGGGTCTATCATGTCATACAGTGAGCAGCAATGTTGGTCCATGATGTAACACAGTGAGCAGCAATGTGGGTCCATCATGCAATACAGTGAGCAGCAATGTGGGTCTATCATGTAACACAGTGAGCAGCAATGTGGGTTCATCATGTAACACAGTGAGCTGCAATGTTGGTCTATCATGTAATACAGTGAGCAGCAATGTGGGTTCATCTTGTAACACAGTGAGCAGCAATGTGGGTCTGTCATGTAATACAGTGACCAGCAATGTGGGTTCATCATGTAACACAGTGAGCAGCAATGTGGGTCTATCATGTAATACAGTGAGCAGCAATGTAGGTTGATCATGTAACACAGTGTGCAGCAATGTGGGTCTACCATGTAATACAGTGAGCAGCAATGTGGTTTCATCACGTAACACAGTGAGCAGCAATGTGGGTCCATCATGTAATACAGTGAGCAGCAATGTGGGTTCATCATGTAACACAGTGAGCAGCAATGTGGGTCTATCATGTAATACAGTGAGCAGCAATGTGGGTTCATCATGTAACACAGTGAGCAGCAATGTGGATTCATTATGGAACACAGTGAGCAGCTATGTGGGTCCATCGTGTAACATAGTGAGCAGCAATGTGGGTCTATCATGTAATACAGTGAACGGCAATGTCGGTTCATCATGTAACACAGTGATCAGCAATGTGGGTCTATCATGTAATACAGTTAGCAGCAATGTGCGTCTATCATGTAATACATTGAGCATCAATGTGGGTCTATCATGTAATACAGTGAACAGCAATGTGGGTTCATCATGTAACACAGTGAGCAGCAATGTGGGTCTATCATGTAACACAGTGAGCAGAAATGTGGGTTCATCATGTAACACAGTGAGCAGCAATGTGGATTCATTATGTAACACAGTGAGCAGCAATGTGGGTCCATTATGTAACACAGTGAGCAGCAATGTGGGTCCATCGTGTCACACAGTGTGCAGCAATGTGGGTCTATCATGTAACGCAGTGAACGGCAATGTGGGTTCATCATGTAACACAGTGATCAGCAATGTGGGTCTATCATGTAACACAGTGATCAGCAATGTCGGTCCATCGTGTAACACAGTGAGCATCAGCGTGGGTTCATTATGTAACACAATGATCAGCAATGTGGGTCCATCGTGTAACACAGTGAGCAGCAATGAGAGTCCATTATGTAACACAGTGAGCAGCAATGTGGGTCCATAGTATAACACAGTGAGCAGTAATGAGAGTCCATTATGTAACACAGTGAGCAGCAATGTGGGTTCATCATGTAACACAGTGAGCAGCAATGTGGGTCCATTATGTAACACAGTGAGCAACAATGTGGGTCCATTATGTAACACAGTGATCAGCAATGTGGGTCCATCGTGTAACACAGTGTGCAGCAATGTGGGTCTATCATGTAATGCAGTGAACGGCAATGTGGGTTCATCATGTAACACAGTGATCAGCAATGTCGGTCTATCATGAAACACGGTGAGCAGCAATGTGGGTCTATCATGTAACACAGTGAGCAGAAATGTGGGTTCATCATGTAACACAGTGAGCAGCAATGTGGATTCATTATGTAACACAGTGAGCAGCAATGTGGGTCCATTATGTAACACAGTGAGCAGCAATGTGGGTCCATCGTGTAACACAGTGAGCAGCAATGTGGGTCTATCATGTAATACAGTGAACGGCAATGTGGGTTCATCATGTAACACAGTGATCAGCAATGTGGGTCTATCATGTAATACAGTGAGCAGCAATGAGAGTCCATTATGTAACACAGTGAGCAGCAATGTGGGTCCATCATGTAACAGAGTGAGCAGCAATGTGGGTCCATCATGTTACACAGTGATCACCAATGTAGGTCCATCATGTAACACAGTGAGCAGCAATGTGGGTCCATCATGTAACACAGTGAGCAGCAATGTGGGTCCATCATGTAACACATTGATCAGCAATGTGGGTCCATCGTGTAACACAGTGAGCAGCAATGAGATCCATTATGTAAAACAGTGAGCAGCAATGTGGGTCCATCACGTAACACAGTGATCATTTATGTGGGTCCATCATGTAACACAGTGAGCAGCAACGTGGGTCCATCGCGTAACACAGTGATCACCAATGAAGGTCCATCATGTAACACAGTGAGCAGCAGTGTGGGTCCATCATGTAACACAGTGATCACCAATGTAGGTCCATCATGAAACACAGTGATCAGCAATGTCGGTCCATCGTGTAACACAGTGAGCATCAGCGTGGGTTCATGATGTAACACAATGATCAGCAATGTGGGTCCATCGTGTAACACAGTGAGCAGCAATGAGAGTCCATTATGTAACACAGTGAGCAGCAATGTGGGTCCACCATGTAACACAGTGAGCAGCAATGTGGGTCCATCGTATAACACAGTGAGCAGTAATGAGAGTCCATTATGTAACACAGTGAGCAGAAATGTGGGTTCATCATGTAACACAGTGAGCAGCAATGTGGGTCCATTATGTAACACAGTGAGCAACAATGTGGGTCCATTATGTAACACAGTGATCAGCAATGTGGGTCCATCGTGTAACACAGTGAGCAGCAATGTGGGTCTATCATGTAATACAGTGAACGGCAATGTGGGTCTATCATGTAACACAGTGATCAGCAATGTGGGTCTATCATGTAACACGGTGAGCAGCAATGTGGGTCTATCATGTCATACAGTGAGCAGCAATGTTGGTCCATGATGTAACACAGTGAGCAGCAATGTGGGTCCATCATGCAACACAGTGAGCAGCAATGTGGGTCTATCATGTAATACAGTGAGCAGCAATGTGCGTCTATCATGTCATACATTGAGCAGCAATGTGGGTCTATCATGTAATACAGTGAACAGCAATGTGGGTTCATCATGTAACACAGTGAGCAGCAATGTGGGTCCATCATGTAACACAGTGAGCAGCAATGTGGGTCCATCATGTAACACATTGATCACTAATGTAGGTCCATAATGTAACACAGCGAGTAGCAATGTGGGTCCATCGTGTAACACAGTGACCAGCAATGAGCGTCCATTATGTAACACAGTGAGCAGCAATGTGGGTCCATCATCTAACAGAGTGAGCAGCAATGTGGGTCCATCATGTTCCACAGTGATCACCAATGTGGGTCTATCATGTAACACAGTGAGCAGAAGTGTGGGTTCATCATGTAACACAGTGAGCAGCAATGTGGGTCCATTATGTAACACAGTGAGCAGCAATGTGGGTCCATCGTGTAACACAGTGAGCAGCAATGTGGGTCTATCATGTAATACAGTGAACGGCAATGTGGGTTCATCATGTAACACAGTGATCAGCAATGTGGGTCTATCATGTAATACAGTGAGCAGCAATGAGAGTCCATTATGTAACACAGTGAGCAGCAATGTGGGTCTATCATGTAACGCAGTGAGCAGAAATATGGGTTCATCATGTAACACAGTGAGCAGCAATGTGGGTCCATCATGTAACACAGTGAGCAGCAATGTGGGTCCATCATGTAACACATTGATCACCAATGTAGGTCCATAATGTAACACAGCGAGCAGCAATGTGGGTCCATCGTGTAACACAGTGACCAGCAATGAGAGTCCATTATGTAACACAGTGAGCAGCAATGTGGGTCCATCATGTAACAGAGTGAGCAGCAATGTGGGTCCATCATGTTACACAGTGATCACCAATGTAGGTCCATCATGTAACACAGTGAGCAGCAATGTGGGTCCATCATGTAACACAGTGAGCAGCAATGTGGGTTCATTATGTAACGCATTGATCAGCAATGTGGGTCCATCGTGTAACACAGTGAGCAGCAATGTGATCCATTATGTAACACAGTGAGCAGCAATGTGGGTCCATCACGTAACACAGTGATCATTTATGTGGGTCCATCATGGAACACAGTGAGCAGCAACTTGGGTACATCGCGTAACACAGTGATCACCAATGTAGGTCCATCATGTATCACAGTGAGCAGCAGTGTGGGTCCATCATGTAACACAGTGATCACCAATGTGGGTCCATCATGTAACACGGTGATCAGCAATATGGGTCCATCGTGTAACACAGTGAGCATCAGCGTGGGTTCATTATGTAATGCAATGATCAGCAATGTGGGTCCATCGTGTAACACAGTGAGCAGTAATGAGAGTCCATTATGTAACACAGTGAGCAGCAATGTGGGTCCATAGTATAACACAGTGAGCAGTAATGAGAGTCCATTATGTAACACAGTGAGCAGCAATGTGGGTCCATTATGTAACACAGTGATCAGCAATGTGGGTCCATCGTGTAACACAGTGTGCAGCAATGTGGGTCTATCATGTAACACAGTGAACGGCAATGTAGGTTCATCATGTAACACAGTGATCAGCAATGTGGGTCTATCATGTAACACGGTGAGCAGCAATGTGGGTCTATCATGTCATACAGTGAGCAGCAATGTTGGTCCATGATGTAACACAGTGAGCAGCAATGTGGGTCCATCATGCAACACAGTGAGCAGCAATGTGGGTCTATCATGTAACACAGTGAGCAGCAATGTGGGTTCATCATGTAACACAGTGAGCTGCAATGTGGGTCCATCATGTAACACAGTGAGCAGCAATGTGGGTCCATCATGTAACACATTGATCACTAATGTAGGTCCATAATGTAACACAGCGAGCAGCAATGTGGGTCCATCGTGTAACACAGTGACCAGCAATGAGAGTCCATTATGTAACACAGTGAGCAGCAATGTGGGTCCATCATTTAACAGAGTGAGCAGCAATGTGGGTCCATCATGTTCCACAGTGATCACCAATGTGGGTCTATCATGTAACACAGTGAGCAGAAATGTGGGTTCATCATGTAACACAGTGAGCAGCAATGTGGATTCATTATGTAACACAGTGAGCAGCAATGTGGGTCCATCATGTAACAGAGTGAGCAGCAATGTGGGTCCATCATGTTACACAGTGATCACCAATGTAGGTCCATCATGTAACACAGTGAGCAGCAATGTGGGTCCATCATGTAACACAGTGAGCAGCAATGTGGGTTCATTATGTAACACATTGATCAGCAATGTGGGTCCATCGTGTAACACAGTGAGCAGCAATGAGATCCATTATGTAACACAGTGAGCAGCAATGTGGGTCCATCACGTAACACAGTGATCATTTATGTGGGTTCATCATGTAACACAGTGATCACCAATGAAGGTCCATCATGTAACACAGTGAGCAGCAGTGTGGGTCCATCATGTAACACAGTGATCACCAATGTAGGTCCATCATGTAACACAGTGATCAGCAATGTCGGTCCATCGTGTAACACAGTGAGCATCAGCGTGGGTTCATGATGTAACACAATGATCAGCAATGTGGGTCCATCGTGTAACACAGTGAGCAGCAATGAGAGTCCATTATGTAACACAGTGAGCAGCAATGTGGGTCCACCATGTAACACAGTGAGCAGCAATGTGGGTCCATCGTATAACACAGTGAGCAGTAATGAGAGTCCATTATGTAACACAGTGAGCAGAAATGTGGGTTCATCATGTAACACAGTGAGCAGCAATGTGGGTCCATTATGTAACACAGTGAGCAACAATGTGGGTCCATTATGTAACACAGTGATCAGCAATGTGGGTCCATCGTGTAACACAGTGAGCAGCAATGTGGGTCTATCATGTAATACAGTGAACGGCAATGTGGGTCTATCATGTAACACAGTGATCAGCAATGTGGGTCTATCATGTAACACGGTGAGCAGCAATGTGGGTCTATCATGTCATACAGTGAGCAGCAATGTTGGTCCATGATGTAACACAGTGAGCAGCAATGTGGGTCCATCATGCAACACAGTGAGCAGCAATGTGGGTCTATCATGTAATACAGTGAGCAGCAATGTGCGTCTATCATGTCATACATTGAGCAGCAATGTGGGTCTATCATGTAATACAGTGAACAGCAATGTGGGTTCATCATGTAACACAGTGAGCAGAAATGTGGGTTCATCATGTAACACAGTGAGCAGCAATGTGGGTCCATCATGTAACACAGTGAGCAGCAATGTGGGTCCATCATGTAACACATTGATCACCAATGTAGGTCCATAATGTAACACAGCGAGCAGCAATGTGGGTCCATCGTGTAACACAGTGACCAGCAATGAGAGTCCATTATGTAACACAGTGAGCAGCAATGTGGGTCCATCATGTAACAGAGTGAGCAGCAATGTGGGTCCATCATGTTACACAGTGATCACCAATGTAGGTCCATCATGTAACACAGTGAGCAGCAATGTGGGTCCATCATGTAACACAGTGAGCAGCAATGTGGGTTCATTATGTAACACATTGATCAGCAATGTGGGTTCATTATGTAACACAGTGAGCAGCAATGTGATCCATTATGTAACACAGTGAGCAGCAATGTGGGTCCATCACGTAACACAGTGATCATTTATGTGGGTCCATCATGGAACACAGTGAGCAGCAACTTGGGTACATCGCGTAACACAGTGATCACCAATGTAGGTCCATCATGTATCACAGTGAGCAGCAGTGTGGGTCCATCATGTAACACAGTGATCACCAATGTGGGTCCATCATGTCACACGGTGATCAGCAATATGGGTCCATCGTGTAACACAGTGAGCATCAGCGTGGGTTCATTATGTAATGCAATGATCAGCAATGTGGGTCCATCGTGTAACACAGTGAGCAGTAATGAGAGTCCATTATGAAACACAGTGAGCAGCAATGTGGGTCCATAGTATAACACAGTGAGCAGTAATGAGAGTCCATTATGTAACACAGTGAGCAGCAATGTGGGTTCATCATGTAACACAGTGAGCAGCAATGTGGATTCATTATGTAACACAGTGAGCAACAATGTGGGTCCATTATGTAACACAGTGATCAGCAATGTGGGTCCATCGTGTAACACAGTGTGCAGCAATGTGGGTCTATCATGTAATGCAGTGAACGGCAATGTGGGTTCATCACGTAACACAGTGATCATTTATGTGGGTCCATCATGTAACACAGTGAGCAGCAACGTGGGTCCATCGCGTAACACAGTGATCACCAATGAAGGTCCATCATGTAACACAGTGAGCAGCAGTGTGGGTCCATCATGTAACACAGTGATCACCAATGCAGGTCCATCATGTAACACAGTGATCAGCAATGTCGGTCCATCGTGTAACACAGTGAGCATCAGCGTGGGTTCATTATGTAACACAGTGAGCAGCAATGTGGGTCCATCATGTAACACAGTGAGCCGCAATGTGGGTCCATCATGTAACACAGTGTGCAGCAATGTGGGTCTATCATGTAATGCAGTGAGCAGCAACGTGGGTCCATCATGTCATACAGTGAGCAGCAATGTTGGTCCATGATGTAACACAGTGAGCAGCAATGTGGGTCCATCATGTAATACAGTGAGAAGCAATGTGCGTCTATCATGTAATACATTGAGCATCAATGTGGGTCTATCATGTAATACAGTGAACAGCAATGTGGGTTCATCATGTAACACAGTGAGCAGCAACTTGGGTACATCGCGTAACACAGTGATCACCAATGTAGGTCCATCATGTATCACAGTGAGCAGCAGTGTGGGTCCATCATGTAACACAGTGATCACCAATGTGGGTCCATCATGTAACACGGTGATCAGCAATATGGGTCCATCGTGTAACACAGTGAGCATCAGCGTGGGTTCATTATGTAACACAGTGAGCAGCAATGTGGGTCCATCATGTAACACAGTGATCAGCAATGTGGGTCCATCGTGTAACACAGTGTGCAGCAATGTGGGTCTATCATGTAATGCAGTGAGCAGCAACGTGGGTCCATCGCGTAACACAGTGATCACCAATGAAGGTCCATCATGTAACACAGTGAGCAGCAGTGTGGG
Organism: Chiloscyllium plagiosum; assembly: GCF_037043375.1. Classification (NCBI taxonomy): domain Eukaryota; kingdom Metazoa; phylum Chordata; class Chondrichthyes; order Orectolobiformes; family Hemiscylliidae; genus Chiloscyllium; species Chiloscyllium plagiosum. The sequence goes on from NW_028270150.1 coordinate 13,008,717, forward strand.
TCCATCATGTAACACAGTGATCACCAATGTAGGTCCATCATGTAACACAGTGAGCAGCAATGTGGGTCCATCATGTTACACAGTGATCAGCAATGTGGGTCCATCGTGTAACACAGTGTGCAGCAATGTGGGTCTATCATGTAATGCAGTGAACGGCAATGTGGGTTCATCATGTAACACAGTGATCAGCAATGTGGGTCTATCATGTAACACGGTGAGCAGCAACGTGGGTCTATCATGTCATACAGTGAGCAGCAATGTTGGTCCATGATGTAACACAGTGAGCAGCAATGTGGGTCCATCATGCAACACAGTGAGCAGCAATGTGGGTCTATCATGTAACACAGTGAGCAGCAATGTGGGTTCATCATGTAACACAGTGAGCTGCAATGTGGATCTATCATGTAATACAGTGAGCAGCAATGTGGGTTCATCTTATAACACAGTGAGCAGCAATGTGGGTCTGTCATGTAATACAGTGAGCAGCAATGAGAGTCCATTATGTAACACAGTGAGCAGCAATGTGGGTCCATCATGTAACAGAGTGAGCAGCAATGTGGGTCCATTATGTAACACAGTGAGCAACAATGTGGGTCCATTATGTATCACAGTGATCAGCAATGTGGGTCCATCGTGTAACACAGTGAGCAGCAATGTGGGTCTATCATGTAATACAGTGAACGGCAATGTGGGTCTATCATGTAACACAGTGATCAGCAATGTGGGTCTATCATGTAACACGGTGAGCAGCAATGTGGGTCTATCATGTCATACAGTGAGCAGCAATGTTGGTCCATGATGTAACACAGTGAGCAGCAATGTGGGTCCATCATGCAACACAGTGAGCAGCAATGTGGGTCTATCATGTAATACAGTGAGCAGCAATGTGGGTTCATCTTGTAACACAGTAAGCAGCAATGTGGGTCTGTCATGTAATACAGTGAGCAGCAATGTGGGTCCATCATGCAACACAGTGAGCAGCAATGTGGGTCTATCATGTAATACAGTGAGCAGCAATGTGGGTTCATCATGTAACACAGTGAGCAGCAATGTGGGTCCATCATGTTCCACAGTAATCACCAATGTGGGTCCATCGTGTAACACAGTGAGCAGCAATGTGGGTCTATCATGTAATACAGTGAACGGCAATGTGGGTTCATCATGTAACACAGTGATCAGCAATGTGGGTCTATCATGTAATACAGTGAGCAGCAATGAGAGTCCATTATGTAACACAGTGAGCAGCAATGTGGGTCCATCATGTAACAGAGTGAGCAGCAATGTGGGTCCATCATGTTACACAGTGATCACCAATGTAGGTCCATCATGTAACACAGTGAGCAGCAATGTGGGTTCATCATGTAACACAGTGAGCAGCAATGTGGGTTCATTATGTAACACATTGATCAGCAATGTGGGTCCATCGTGTAACACAGTGAGCAGCAATGAGATCCATTATGTAACACAGTGAGCAGCAATGTGGGTCCATCACGTAACACAGTGATCATTTATGTGGGTCCATCATGTAACACAGTGAGCAGCAACGTGGGTCCATCGCGTAACACAGTGATCACCAATGAAGGTCCATCATGTAACACAGTGAGCAGCAGTGTGGGTCCATCATGTAACACAGTGATCACCAATGTAGGTCCGTCATGTAACACAGTGATCAGCAATGTCTGTCCATCGTGTAACACAGTGAGCATCAGCGTGGGTTCATTATGTAACACAATGATCAGCAATGTGGGTCCATCGTGTAACACAGTGAGCAGCAATGAGAGTCCATTATGTAACACAGTGAGCAGCAATGTGGGTCCACCATGTAACACAGTGAGCAGCAATGTGGGTCCATCGTGTAACACAGTGAGCAGCAATGAGAGTCCATTATGTAACACAGTGAGCAGAAATGTGGGTTCATCATGTAACACAGTGAGCAGCAATGTGGGTCCATTATGTAACACAGTGAGCAACAATGTGGGTCCATTATGTAACACAGTGATCAGCAATGTGGGTCCATCGTGTAACACAGTGAGCAGCAATGTGGGTCTATCATGTAATACAGTGAACGGCAATGTGGGTCTATCATGTAACACAGTGATCAGCAATGTGGGTCTATCATGTAACACGGTGAGCAGCAATGTGGGTCTATCATGTCATACAGTGAGCAGCAATGTTGGTCCATGATGTAACACAGTGAGCAGCAATGTGGGTCCATCATGCAACACAGTGAGCAGCAATGTGGGTCTATCATGTAATACAGTGAGCAGCAATGTGGGTCTATCATGTCATACATTGAGCAGCAAAGTGGGTCTATCATGTAATACATTGAACAGCAATGTGGGTTCATCATGTAACACAGTGAGCAGCAATGTGGGTCTATCATGTAACACAGTGAGCAGAAATGTGGGTTCATCATGTAACACAGTGAGCAGCAATGTGGGTCCATCATGTAACACAGTGAGCAGCAATGTGGGTCCATCATGTAACACATTGATCACCAATGTAGGTCCATAATGTAACACAGCGAGCAGCAATGTGGGTCCATCGTGTAACACAGTGAACAGCAATGAGAGTCCATTATGTAACACAGTGAGCAGCAATGTGGGTCCATCATGTAACAGAGTGAGCAGCAATGTGGGTCCATCATGTAACACAGTGATCAGCAATGTGGGTCTATCATGTAACACGGTGAGCAGCAATGTGGGTCTATCATGTCATACAGTGAGCAGCAATGTTGGTCCATGATGTAACACAGTGAGCAGCAATGTGGGTCCATCATGCAACACAGTGACCAGCAATGAGAGTCCATCATGTAACAGAGTGAGCAGCAATGTGGGTCCATCATGTTCCACAGTAATCACCAATGTGGGTCTATCATGTAACACAGTGAGCAGAAATGTGGTTTCATCATGTAACACAGTGAGCAGCAATGTGGGTTCATCATGTAACACAGTGATCAGCAATGTGGGTCTATCATGTAATACAGTGAGCAGCAATGAGAGTCCATTATGTAACATAGTGAGCAGCAATGTGGGTCCATCATGTAACAGAGTGAGCAGCAATGTGGGTCCATCATGTTACACAGTGATCACCAATGTAGGTCCATCATGTAACACAGTGAGCAGCAATGTGGGTCCATCATGTAACACAGTGAGCAGCAATGTGGGTTCATTATGTAACACATTGATCAGCAATGTGGGTCCATCGTGTAACACAGTGAGCAGCAATGAGATCCATTATGTAACACAGTGAGCAGCAATGTGGGTCCATCACGTAACACAGTGATCATTTATGTGGGTCCATCATGTAACACAGTGAGCAGCAACGTGGGTCCATCGCGTAACACAGTGATCACCAATGAAGGTCCATCATGTAACACAGTGAGCAGCAGTGTGGGTCCATCATGTAACACAGTGATCACCAATGTAGGTCCATCATGTAACACAGTGATCAGCAATGTCGGTCCATCGTGTAACACAGTGAGCATCAGCGTGGGTTCATGATGTAACACAATGATCAGCAATGTGGGTCCATCGTGTAACACAGTGAGCAGCAATGAGAGTCCATTATGTAACACAGTGAGCAGCAATGTGGGTCCACCATGTAACACAGTGAGCAGCAATGTGGGTCCATCGTATAACACAGTGAGCAGTAATGAGAGTCCATTATGTAACACAGTGAGCAGAAATGTGGGTTCATCATGTAACACAGTGAGCAGCAATGTGGGTCCATTATGTAACACAGTGAGCAACAATGTGGGTCCATTATGTAACACAGTGATCAGCAATGTGGGTCCATCGTGTAACACAGTGAGCAGCAATGTGGGTCTATCATGTAATACAGTGAACGGCAATGTGGGTCTATCATGTAACACAGTGATCAGCAATGTGGGTCTATCATGTAACACGGTGAGCAGCAATGTGGGTCTATCATGTCATACAGTGAGCAGCAATGTTGGTCCATGATGTAACACAGTGAGCAGCAATGTGGGTCCATCATGCAACACAGTGAGCAGCAATGTGGGTCTATCATGTAATACAGTGAGCAGCAATGTGCGTCTATCATGTCATACATTGAGCAGCAATGTGGGTCTATCATGTAATACAGTGAACAGCAATGTGGGTTCATCATGTAACACAGTGAGCAGCAATGTGGGTCTATCATGTAACACAGTGAGCAGAAATGTGGGTTCATCATGTAACACAGTGAGCAGCAATGTGGGTCCATCATGTAATACAGTGAGCAGCAATGTGGGTCCATCATGTAACACGTTGATCACCAATGTAGGTCCATAATGTAACACAGCGAGCAGCAATGTGGGTCCATCGTGTAACACAGTGACCAGCAATGAGAGTCCATTATGTAACACAGTGAGCAGCAATGTGGGTCCATCATGTAACAGAGTGAGCAGCAATGTGGGTCCATCATGTTACACAGTGATCACCAATGTAGGTCCATCATGTAACACAGTGAGCAGCAATGTGGGTCCATCATGTAACACAGTGAGCAGCAATGTGGGTTCATTATGTAACACATTGATCAGCAATGTGGGTCCATCGTGTAACACAGTGAGCAGCAATGTGATCCATTATGTAACACAGTGAGCAGCAATGTGGGTCCATCACGTAACACAGTGATCATTTATGTGGGTCCATGATGTAACACAGTGAGCAGCAATGTGGGTCCATCATGCAACACAGTGAGCAGCAATGTGGGTCTATCATGTAATACAGTGAGCAGCAATGTGGGTCTATCATGTCATACATTGAGCAGCAAAGTGGGTCTATCATGTAATACATTGAACAGCAATGTGGGTTCATCATGTAACACAGTGAGCAGCAATGTGGGTCTATCATGTAACACAGTGAGCAGAAATGTGGGTTCATCATGTAACACAGTGAGCAGCAATGTGGGTCCATCATGTAACACAGTGAGCAGCAATGTGGGTCCATCATGTAACACATTGATCACCAATGTAGGTCCATAATGTAACACAGCGAGCAGCAATGTGGGTCCATCGTGTAACACAGTGAACAGCAATGAGAGTCCATTATGTAACACAGTGAGCAGCAATGTGGGTCCATCATGTAACAGAGTGAGCAGCAATGTGGGTCCATCATGTAACACAGTGATCAGCAATGTGGGTCTATCATGTAACACGGTGAGCAGCAATGTGGGTCTATCATGTCATACAGTGAGCAGCAATGTTGGTCCATGATGTAACACAGTGAGCAGCAATGTGGGTCCATCATGCAACACAGTGACCAGCAATGAGAGTCCATCATGTAACAGAGTGAGCAGCAATGTGGGTCCATCATGTTCCACAGTAATCACCAATGTGGGTCTATCATGTAACACAGTGAGCAGAAATGTGGTTTCATCATGTAACACAGTGAGCAGCAATGTGGGTTCATCATGTAACACAGTGATCAGCAATGTGGGTCTATCATGTAATACAGTGAGCAGCAATGAGAGTCCATTATGTAACATAGTGAGCAGCAATGTGGGTCCATCATGTAACAGAGTGAGCAGCAATGTGGGTCCATCATGTTACACAGTGATCACCAATGTAGGTCCATCATGTAACACAGTGAGCAGCAATGTGGGTCCATCATGTAACACAGTGAGCAGCAATGTGGGTTCATTATGTAACACATTGATCAGCAATGTGGGTCCATCGTGTAACACAGTGAGCAGCAATGAGATCCATTATGTAACACAGTGAGCAGCAATGTGGGTCCATCACGTAACACAGTGATCATTTATGTGGGTCCATCATGTAACACAGTGAGCAGCAACGTGGGTCCATCGCGTAACACAGTGATCACCAATGAAGGTCCATCATGTAACACAGTGAGCAGCAGTGTGGGTCCATCATGTAACACAGTGATCACCAATGTAGGTCCATCATGTAACACAGTGATCAGCAATGTCGGTCCATCGTGTAACACAGTGAGCATCAGCGTGGGTTCATGATGTAACACAATGATCAGCAATGTGGGTCCATCGTGTAACACAGTGAGCAGCAATGAGAGTCCATTATGTAACACAGTGAGCAGCAATGTGGGTCCACCATGTAACACAGTGAGCAGCAATGTGGGTCCATCGTATAACACAGTGAGCAGTAATGAGAGTCCATTATGTAACACAGTGAGCAGAAATGTGGGTTCATCATGTAACACAGTGAGCAGCAATGTGGGTCCATTATGTAACACAGTGAGCAACAATGTGGGTCCATTATGTAACACAGTGATCAGCAATGTGGGTCCATCGTGTAACACAGTGAGCAGCAATGTGGGTCTATCATGTAATACAGTGAACGGCAATGTGGGTCTATCATGTAACACAGTGATCAGCAATGTGGGTCTATCATGTAACACGGTGAGCAGCAATGTGGGTCTATCATGTCATACAGTGAGCAGCAATGTTGGTCCATGATGTAACACAGTGAGCAGCAATGTGGGTCCATCATGCAACACAGTGAGCAGCAATGTGGGTCTATCATGTAATACAGTGAGCAGCAATGTGCGTCTATCATGTCATACATTGAGCAGCAATGTGGGTCTATCATGTAATACAGTGAACAGCAATGTGGGTTCATCATGTAACACAGTGAGCAGCAATGTGGGTCTATCATGTAACACAGTGAGCAGAAATGTGGGTTCATCATGTAACACAGTGAGCAGCAATGTGGGTCCATCATGTAATACAGTGAGCAGCAATGTGGGTCCATCATGTAACACGTTGATCACCAATGTAGGTCCATAATGTAACACAGCGAGCAGCAATGTGGGTCCATCGTGTAACACAGTGACCAGCAATGAGAGTCCATTATGTAACACAGTGAGCAGCAATGTGGGTCCATCATGTAACAGAGTGAGCAGCAATGTGGGTCCATCATGTTACACAGTGATCACCAATGTAGGTCCATCATGTAACACAGTGAGCAGCAATGTGGGTCCATCATGTAACACAGTGAGCAGCAATGTGGGTTCATTATGTAACACATTGATCAGCAATGTGGGTCCATCGTGTAACACAGTGAGCAGCAATGTGATCCATTATGTAACACAGTGAGCAGCAATGTGGGTCCATCACGTAACACAGTGATCATTTATGTGGGTCCATCATGGAACACAGTGAGCAGCAACTTGGGTACATCGCGTAACACAGTGATCACCAATGTAGGTCCATCATGTATCACAGTGAGCAGCAGTGTGGGTCCATCATGTAACACAGTGATCACCAATGTGGGTCCATCATGTAACACGGTGATCAGCAATATGGGTCCATCGTGTAACACAGTGAGCATCAGCGTGGGTTCATTATGTAATGCAATGATCAGCAATGTGGGTCCATCGTGTAACACAGTGAGCAGTTATGAGAGTCCATTATGTAACACAGTGAGCAGCAATGTGGGTCCATAGTATAACACAGTGAGCAGTAATGAGAGTCCATTATGTAACACAGTGAGCAGCAATGTGGGTTCATCATGTAACACAGTGAGCAGCAATGTGGATTCATTATGTAACACAGTGATCAGCAATGTGGGTCCATCGTGTAACACAGTGTGCAGCAATGTGGGTCTATCATGTAATGCAGTGAACGGCAATGTGGGTTCATCATGTCACACAGTGATCAGCAATGTGGGTCTATCATGTAACACGGTGAGCAGCAATGTCGGTCTATCATGTCATACAGTGAGCAGCAATGTTGGTCCATGATGTAACACAGTGAGCAGCAATGTGGGTCCATCATGCAACACAGTGAGCAGCAATGTGGGTCTATCATGTAACACTGTGAGCAGCAATGTGGGTTCATCATTTAACACAGTGAGCTGCAATGTGGGTCTATCATGGAATACAGTGAGCAGCAATGTGGGTTCATCTTGTAACACAGTGAGCAGCAATGTGGGTCTATCATGTAATACAGTGAGCAGCAATGTGGGTTGATCATGTAACACAGTGAGCAGCAATGTGGGTCTATCATGTAACACAGTGAGCAGCAAAGTGGGTTCATCACGTAACACAGTGAGCAGCAATGTCGGTCCATCATGTAATACAGTGAGCAGCAATGTGGGTTCATCATGTAACACAGTGAGCAGCAATGTGGGTCTATCATGTAATACAGTGAGCAGCAATGTGGGTTGATCATGTAACACAGTGAGCAGCAATGTGGGTCTATCGTAATACAGTGAGCAGCAATGTGGGTTGATCATGTAACACAGTGAGCAGCAATGTGGGTCTATCATGTAACACAGTGAGCAGCAAAGTGGGTTCATCACGTAACACAGTGAGCAGCAATGTCGGTCCATCATGTAATACAGTGAGCAGCAATGTGGGTTCATCATGTAACACAGTGAGCAGCAATGTGGGTCTATCATGTAATACCGTGAGCAGCAATGTGGGTTGATCATGTAACACATTGAGCAGCAATGTGGGTCTGTCATGTAATACAGTGAGCAGCAATGTGGGTTGATCATGTAACACAGTGAGCAGCAATGTGGGTCTATCATGTAATACAGTGAGCAGCAATGTGGGTTGATCATGTAACACAGTGAGCAGCAATGTGGGTCTATCATGTAACACAGTGAGCAGCAAAGTGGGTTCATCACGTAACACAGTGAGCAGCAATGTCGGTCCATCATGTAATACAGTGAGCAGCAATATGGGTCCATCGTGTAACACAGTGAGCATCAGCGTGGGTTCATTATGTAATGCAATGATCAGCAATGTGGGTCCATCGTGTAACACAGTAAGCAGTAATGAGAGTCCATTATGTAACACAGTGAGCAGCAATGTGGGTCCATAGTATAACACAGTGAGCAGTAATGAGAGTCCATTATGTAACACAGTGAGCAGCAATGTGGGTTCATCATGTAACACAGTGAGCAGCAATGTGGATTCATTATGTAACACAGTGATCAGCAATGTGGGTCCATCGTGTAACACAGTGTGCAGCAATGTGGGTCTATCATGTAATGCAGTGAACGGCAATGTGGGTTCATCATGTCACACAGTGATCAGCAATGTGGGTCTATCATGTAACACGGTGAGCAGCAATGTCGGTCTATCATGTCATACAGTGAGCAGCAATGTTGGTCCATGATGTAACACAGTGAGCAGCAATGTGGGTCCATCATGCAACACAGTGAGCAGCAATGTGGGTCTATCATGTAACACTGTGAGCAGCAATGTGGGTTCATCATGTAACACAGTGAGCTGCAATGTGGGTCTATCATGGAATACAGTGAGCAGCAATGTGGGTTCATCTTGTAACACAGTGAGCAGCAATGTGGGTCTGTCATGTAATACAGTGAGCAGCAAAGTGGGTTCATCACGTAACACAGTGCGCAGCAATGTCGGTCCATCATGTAATACAGTGAGCAGCAATGTGGGTTCATCATGTAACACAGTGAGCAGCAATGTGGATTCATTATGTAACACAGTGATCAGCAATGTGGGTCCATCGTGTAACACAGTGTGCAGCAATGTGGGTCTATCATGTAATGCAGTGAACGGCAATGTGGGTTCATCATGTCACACAGTGATCAGCAATGTGGGTCTATCATGTAACACGGTGAGCAGCAATGTCGGTCTATCATGTCATACAGTGAGCAGCAATGTTGGTCCATGATGTAACACAGTGAGCAGCAATGTGGGTCTATCATGTAACACTGTGAGCAGCAATGTGGGTCCATCATGCAACACAGTGAGCAGCAATGTGGGTCTATCATGTAACACTGTGAGCAGCAATGTGGGTTCATCATGTAACACAGTGAGCTGCAATGTGGGTCTATCATGGAATACAGTGAGCAGCAATGTGGGTTCATCTTGTAACACAGTGAGCAGCAATGTGGGTCTGTCATGTAATACAGTGAGCAGCAATGTGGGTTGATCATGTAACACAGTGAGCAGCAATGTGGGTCTATCATGTAATACAGTGAGCAGCAATGTGGGTTGATCATGTAACACAGTGAGCAGCAATGTGGGTGTATCATGTAACACAGTGAGCAGCAAAGTGGGTTCATCACGTAACACAGTGAGCAGCAATGTCGGTCCATCATGTAATACAGTGAGCAGCAATGTGGGTTCATCATGTAACACAGTGAGCAGCAATGTGGGTCTATCATGTAATACAGTGAGCAGCAATGAGGGTCCATCGTGTAACACAGTGAGCAGCAATGTGGATTCATTATGTAACACAGTGAGCAGCAATGTGGGTCCATCGTGTAACACAGTGAGCAGCAATGTGGGTCTATCATGTAATACAGTGAACGGCATTGTGGGTTCATCATGTAAGACAGTGATCAGCAATGTGGGTCTATCATGTAAAACAGTGAGAAGCAATGTGCGTACATCATGTAATACATTGAGCATCAATGTGGGTCTATCATGTAATACAGTGAACAGCAATGTGGGTTCATCATGTAACACAGTGAGCAGCAATGTGGGTCTATCATGTAACACAGTGAGCAGAAATGTGGGTTCATCATGTAACACAGTGAGCAGCAATGTGGATTCATTATGTAACACAGTGAGCAGCAATGTGGGTCCATTATGTAACACAGTGAGCAGCAATGTGGGTCCATCGTGTAACACAGTGAGCAGCAATGTGGGTCTATCATGTAATACAGTGAACGGCAATGTGGGTTCATCATGTAACACAGTGATCAGCAATGTGGGTCTATCATGTAATACAGTGAGCAGCAATGAGAGTCCATTATGTAACACAGTGAGCAGGAATGTGGGTCCATCATGTAACAGAGTGAGCAGCAATGTGGGTCCATCATGTTACACAGTGATCACCAATGTAGGTCCATCATGTAACACAGTGAGCAGCAATGTGGGTCCATCATGTAACACAGTGAGCAGCAATGTGGGTCCATCATGTAACACAGTGAGCAGCAATGTGGGTTCATGATGTAACACATTGATCAGCAATGTGGGTCCATCGTGTAACACAGTGAGCAGCAATGTGGGTCCATCATGTAACACATTGATCACCAATGTAGGTCCATAATGTAACACAGCGAGCAGCAATGTGGGTCCATCGTGTAACACAGTGACCAGCAATGAGAGTCCATTATGTAACACAGTGAGCAGCAATGTGGGTCCATCATGTAACAGAGTGAGCAGCAATGTGGGTCCATCATGTTACACAGTGATCACCAATGTAGGTCCATCATGTAACACAGTGAGCAGCAATGTGGGTCCATCATGTAACACAGTGAGCAGCAATGTGGGTTCATTATGTAACACATTGATCAGCAATGTGGGTCCATCGTGTAACACAGTGAGCAGCAATGTGATCCATTATGTAACACAGTGAGCAGCAATGTGGGTCCATCACGTAACACAGTGATCATTTATGTGGGTCCATCATGGAACACAGTGAGCAGCAACTTGGGTACATCGCGTAACACAGTGATCACCAATGTAGGTCCATCATGTATCACAGTGAGCAGCAGTGTGGGTCCATCATGTAACACAGTGATCACCAATGTGGGTCCATCATGTAACACGGTGATCAGCAATATGGGTCCATCGTGTAACACAGTGAGCATCAGCGTGGGTTCATTATGTAATGCAATGATCAGCAATGTGGGTCCATCGTGTAACACAGTAAGCAGTAATGAGAGTCCATTATGTAACACAGTGAGCAGCAATGTGGGTCCATAGTATAACACAGTGAGCAGTAATGAGAGTCCATTATGTAACACAGTGAGCAGCAATGTGGGTTCATCATGTAACACAGTGAGCAGCAATGTGGATTCATTATGTAACACAGTGATCAGCAATGTGGGTCCATCGTGTAACACAGTGTGCAGCAATGTGGGTCTATCATGTAATGCAGTGAACGGCAATGTGGGTTCATCATGTCACACAGTGATCAGCAATGTGGGTCTATCATGTAACACGGTGAGCAGCAATGTGGGTCTATCATGTCATACAGTGAGCAGCAATGTTGGTCCATGATGTAACACAGTGAGCAGCAATGTGGGTCCATCATGCAACACAGTGAGCAGCAATGTGGGTCTATCATGTAACACTGTGAGCAGCAATGTGGGTTCATCATGTAACACAGTGAGCTGCAATGTGGGTCTATCATGGAATACAGTGAGCAGCAAAGTGGGTTCATCACGTAACACAGTGCGCAGCAATGTCGGTCCATCATGTAATACAGTGAGCAGCAATGTGGGTTCATCATGTAACACAGTGAGCAGCAATGTGGATTCATTATGTAACACAGTGATCAGCAATGTGGGTCCATCGTGTAACACAGTGTGCAGCAATGTGGGTCTATCATGTAATGCAGTGAACGGCAATGTGGGTTCATCATGTCACACAGTGATCAGCAATGTGGGTCTATCATGTAACACGGTGAGCAGCAATGTCGGTCTATCATGTCATACAGTGAGCAGCAATGTTGGTCCATGATGTAACACAGTGAGCAGCAATGTGGGTCTATCATGTAACACTGTGAGCAGCAATGTGGGTCCATCATGCAACACAGTGAGCAGCAATGTGGGTCTATCATGTAACACTGTGAGCAGCAATGTGGGTTCATCATGTAACACAGTGAGCTGCAATGTGGGTCTATCATGGAATACAGTGAGCAGCAATGTGGGTTCATCTTGTAACACAGTGAGCAGCAATGTGGGTCTGTCATGTAATACAGTGAGCAGCAATGTGGGTTGATCATGTAACACAGTGAGCAGCAATGTGGGTCTATCATGTAATACAGTGAGCAGCAATGTGGTTTGATCATGTAACACAGTGAGCAGCAATGTGGGTCTATCATGTAACACAGTGAGCAGCAAAGTGGGTTCATCACGTAACACAGTGAGCAGCAATGTCGGTCCATCATGTAATACAGTGAGCAGCAATGTGGGTTCATCATGTAACACAGTGAGCAGCAATGTGGGTCTATCATGTAATACAGTGAGCAGCAATGAGGGTCCATCGTGTAACACAGTGAGCAGCAATGTGGATTCATTATGTAACACAGTGAGCAGCAATGTGGTCCATCGTGTAACACAGTGAGCAGCAATGTGGGTCTATCATGTAATACAGTGAACGGCATTGTGGGTTCATCATGTAAGACAGTGATCAGCAATGTGGGTCTATCATGTAATACAGTGAGAAGCAATGTGCGTCTATCATGTAATACATTGAGCATCAATGTGGGTCTATCATGTAATACAGTGAACAGCAATGTGGGTTCATCATGTAACACAGTGAGCAGCAATGTGGGTCTATCATGTAACACAGTGAGCAGAAATGTGGGTTCATCATGTAACACAGTGAGCAGCAATGTGGATTCATTATGTAACACAGTGAGCAGCAATGTGGGTCCATTATGTAACACAGTGAGCAGCAATGTGGGTCCATCGTGTAACACAGTGAGCAGCAATGTGGGTCTATCATGTAATACAGTGAACGGCAATGTGGGTTCATCATGTAACACAGTGATCAGCAATGTGGGTCTATCATGTAATACAGTGAGCAGCAATGAGAGTCCATTATGTAACACAGTGAGCAGCAATGTGGGTCCATCATGTAACAGAGTGAGCAGCAATGTGGGTCCATCATGTTACACAGTGATCACCAATGTAGGTCCATCATGTAACACAGTGAGCAGCAATGTGGGTCCATCATGTAACACAGTGAGCAGCAATGTGGGTCCATCATGTAACACAGTGAGCAGCAATGTGGGTTCATGATGTAACACATTGATCAGCAATGTGGGTCCATCGTGTAACACAGTGAGCAGCAATGAGATCCATTATGTAACACAGTGAGCAGCAATGTGGGTCCATCACGTAACACAGTGATCATTTATGTGGGTCCATCATGTAACACAGTGAGCAGCAACGTGGGTCCATCGCGTAACACAGTGATCACCAATGAAGGTCCATCATGTAACACAGTGAGCAGCAGTGTGGGTCCATCATGTAACACAGTGATCACCAATGTAGGTCCATCATGTAACACAGTGATCAGCAATGTCGGTCCATCGTGTAACACAGTGAGCATCAGCGTGGGTTCATGATGTAACACAATGATCAGCAATGTGGGTCCATCGTGTAACACAGTGAGCAGCAATGAGAGTCCATTATGTAACACAGTGAGCAGCAATGTGGGTCCACCATGTAACACAGTGAGCAGCAATGTGGGTCCATCGTATAACACAGTGAGCAGTAATGAGAGTCCATTATGTAACACAGTGAGCAGAAATGTGGGTTCATCATGTAACACAGTGAGCAGCAATGTGGGTCCATTATGTAACACAGTGAGCAACAATGTGGGTCCATTATGTAACACAGTGATCAGCAATGTGGGTCCATCGTGTAACACAGTGAGCAGCAATGTGGGTCAATCATGTAATACAGTGAACGGCAATGTGGGTCTATCATGTAACACAGTGATCAGCAATGTGGGTCTATCATGTAACACGGTGAGCAGCAATGTGGGTCTATCATGTCATACAGTGAGCAGCAATGATGGTCCATGATGTAACACAGTGAGCAGCAATGTGGGTCCATCATGTAATACAGTGAGCAGCAATGTGCGTCTATCATGTCATACATTGAGCAGCAATGTGGGTCTATCATGTAATACAGTGAACAGCAATGTGGGTTCATCATGTAACACAGTGAGCAGCAATGTGGGTCTATCATGTAACACAGTGAGCAGAAATGTGGGTTCATCATGTAACACAGTGAGCAGCAATGTGGGTCCATCATGTAACACAGTGAGCAGCAATGTGGGTCCATCATGTAACACATTGATCACCAATGTAGGTCCATCATGTAACACAGCGAGCAGCAATGTGGGTCCATCGTGTAACACAGTGACCAGCAATGAGAGTCCATTATGTAACACAGTGAGAAGCAATGTGGGTCCATCATGTAACAGAGTGAGCAGCAATGTGGGTCCATCATGTAACACATTGATCACCAATGTAGGTCCATCATGTAACACAGCGAGCAGCAATGTGGGTCCATCGTGTAACACAGTGACCAGCAATGAGAGTCCATTATGTAACACAGTGAGAAGCAATGTGGGTCCATGATGTAGCACAGTGAGCAGCAATGTGGGTCCATCATGCAACACAGTGAGCAGCAATGTGGATCTATCATGTAATACAGTGAGCAGCAATGTGCGTCTATCATGTCATACATTGAGCAGCAATGTGGGTCTATCATGTAATACAGTGAACAGCAATGTTGGTTCATCATGTAACACAGTGAGCAGCAATGTGGGTCTATCATGTAACACAGTGAGCAAAATGTGGGTTCATCATGTAACACAGTGAGCAGCAATGTGGGTCCATCATGTAACACAGTGAGCAGCAATGTGGGTCCAATATGTAACACATTGATCACCAATGTAGGTCCATAATGTAACACAGCGAGCAGCAATGTGGGTCCATCGTGCAACACAGTGACCAGCAATGAGAGTCCATTCTGTAACACAGTGAGCAGCAATGTGGGTTCATCATGTAACACAGTGAGCAGCAATGTGGATTCATTATGTAACACAGTGAGCAACAATGTGGGTCCATTATGTAACACAGTGATCAGCAATGTGGGTCCATCGTGTAACACAGTGTGCAGCAATGTGGGTCCATCATGTAATGCAGTGAACGACAATGTGGGTTCATCATGTAACACAGTGATCAGCAATGTGGGTCTATCATGTAACACGGTGAGCAGCAATGTTGGTCTATCATGTCATACAGTGAGCAGCAATGTTGGTCCATGATGTAACACAGTGAGCAGCAATGTGGGTCCATCATGCAACACAGTGAGCAGCAATGTGGGTCTATCATGTAACACAGTGAGCAGCAATGTGGGTTCATCATGTAACACAGTGAGCTGCAATGTGGATCTATCATGTAATACAGTGAGCAGCAATGTGGGTTCATCTTATAACACAGTGAGCAGCAATGTGGGTCTGTCATGTAATACAGTGAGCAGCAATGTGGGTTGATCATGTAACACAGTGAGCAGCAATGTGGGTCTATCATGTAATACAGTGAGCAGCAATGTGGGTTGATCATGTAACACAGTGAGCAGCAATGTGGGTCTATCATGTAATACAGTGAGCAGCAATGTGGGTTCATCACGTAACACAGTGAGCAGCAATGTGGGTCCATCATGTAATACAGTGAGCAGCAATGTGGGTTCATCATGTAACACAGTGAGCAGCAATGTGGGTCTATCATGTAATACAGTGAGCAGCAATGTGGGTTCATCATGTAACACAGTGAGCAGCAATGTGGATTCATTATGTAACACAGTGAGCAACAATGTGGGTCCATTATGTAACACAGTGATCAGCAATGTGGGTCCATCGTGTAACACAGTGAGCAGCAATGTGGGTCTATCATGTAATACAGTGAACGGCAATGTGGGTCTATCGTGTAACACAGTGATCAGCAATGTGGGTCTATCATGTAACACGGTGAGCAGCAATGTGGGTCTATCATGTCATACAGTGAGCAGCAATGTTGGTCCATGATGTAACACAGTGAGCAGCAATGTGGGTCCATCATGTAATACAGTGAGCAGCAATGTGCGTCTATCATGTCATACATTGAGCAGCAATGTGGGTCTATCATGTAATACAGTGAACAGCAATGTGGGTTCATCATGTAACAGAGTGAGCAGCAATGTGGGTCCATCGTGTAACACAGTGAGCAGCAATGTGGGTTCATCGTGTAACACAGTGAGCAGCAATGAGAGTCCATTATGTAACAGAGTGAGCAGCAATGTGGGTTCATCATGTAACACAGTGAGCAGAAATGTGGGTTCATCATGTAACACAGTGAGCAGCAATGTGGGTCCATCATGTAACACAGTGAGCAGCAATGTGGGTCCATCATGTAACACATTGATCACCAATGTAGGTCCATAATGTAACACAGTGAGCAGCAATGTGGGTCCATCATGTAACACAGTGAGCAGCAATGTGGGTCCATCATGTAACAGAGTGAGCAGCAATGTGGGTCCATCATGTTCCACAGTGATCACCAATGTGGGTCTATCATGTAACACAGTGAGCAGAAATGTGGGTTCATCATGTAACACAGTGAGCAGCAATGTGGATTCATTATGTTACACAGTGAGCAGCAATGTGGGTCCATTATGTAACACAGTGAGCAGCAATGTGGGTCCATCGTGTAACACAGTGAGCAGCAATGTGGGTCTATCATGTAATACAGTGAACGGCAATGTGGGTTCATCATGTAACACAGTGATCAGCAATGTGGGTCTATCATGTAATACAGTGAGCAGCAATGAGAGTCCATTATGTAACACAGTGAGCAGCAATGTGGGTCCATCATGTAACAGAGTGAGCAGCAATGTGGGTCCATCATGTTACACAGTGATCACCAATGTAGGTCCATCATGTAACACAGTGAGCAGCAATGTGGGTCCATCATGTAACACAGTGAGCAGCAATGTGGGTTCATGATGTAACACATTGATCAGCAATGTGGGTCCATCGTGTAACACAGTGAGCAGCAATGAGATCCATTATGTAACACAGTGAGCAGCAATGTGGGTCCATCACGTAACACAGTGATCATTTATGTGGGTCCATCATGTAACACAGTGAGCAGCAACGTGGGTCCATCGTGTAACACAGTGACCAGCAATGAGAGTCCATTATGTAACACAGTGAGAAGCAATGTGGGTCCATGATGTAACACAGTGAGCAGCAATGTGGGTCCATCATGCAACACAGTGAGCAGCAATGTGGATCTATCATGTAATACAGTGAGCAGCAATGTGCGTCTATCATGTCATACATTGAGCAGCAATGTGGGTCTATCATGTAATACAGTGAACAGCAATGTTGGTTCATCATGTAACACAGTGAGCAGCAATGTGGGTCTATCATGTAACACAGTGAGCAGAAATGTGGGTTCATCATGTAACACAGTGAGCAGCAATGTGGGTCCATCATGTAACACAGTGAGCAGCAATGTGGGTCCAATATGTAACACATTGATCACCAATGTAGGTCCATAATGTAACACAGCGAGCAGCAATGTGGGTCCATCGTATAACACAGTGACCAGCAATGAGAGTCCATTCTGTAACACAGTGAGCAGCAATGTGGGTTCATCATGTAACACAGTGAGCAGCAATGTGGATTCATTATGTAACACAGTGAGCAACAATGTGGGTCCATTATGTAACACAGTGATCAGCAATGTGGGTCCATCGTGTAACACAGTGTGCAGCAATGTGGGTCCATCATGTAATGCAGTGAACGACAATGTGGGTTCATCATGTAACACAGTGATCAGCAATGTGGGTCTATCATGTAACACGGTGAGCAGCAATGTTGGTCTATCATGTCATACAGTGAGCAGCAATGTTGGTCCATGATGTAACACAGTGAGCAGCAATGTGGGTCCATCATGCAACACAGTGAGCAGCAATGTGGGTCTATCATGTAACACAGTGAGCAGCAATGTGGGTTCATCATGTAACACAGTGAGCTGCAATGTGGATCTATCATGTAATACAGTGAGCAGCAATGTGGGTCTGTCATGTAATACAGTGAGCAGCAATGTGGGTTGATCATGTAACACAGTGAGCAGCAATGTGGGTCTATCATGTAATACAGTGAGCAGCAATGTGGGTTGATCATGTAACACAGTGAGCAGCAATGTGGGTCTATCATGTAATACAGTGAGCAGCAATGTGGGTTCATCACGTAACACAGTGAGCAGCAATGTGGGTCCATCATGTAATACAGTGAGCAGCAATGTGGGTTCATCATGTAACACAGTGAGCAGCAATGTGGGTCTATCATGTAATACAGTGAGCAGCAATGTGGGTTCATCATGTAACACAGTGAGCAGCAATGTGGATTCATTATGTAACACAGTGAGCAACAATGTGGGTCCATTATGTAACACAGTGATCAGCAATGTGGGTCCATCGTGTAACACAGTGAGCAGCAATGTGGGTCTATCATGTAATACAGTGAACGGCAATGTGGGTCTATCGTGTAACACAGTGATCAGCAATGTGGGTCTATCATGTAACACGGTGAGCAGCAATGTGGGTCTATCATGTCATACAGTGAGCAGCAATGTTGGTCCATGATGTAACACAGTGAGCAGCAATGTGGGTCCATCATGTAATACAGTGAGCAGCAATGTGCGTCTATCATGTCATACATTGAGCAGCAATGTGGGTCTATCATGTAATACAGTGAACAGCAATGTGGGTTCATCATGTAACACAGTGAGCAGCAATGTGGGTCTATCATGTAACACAGTGAGCAGAAATGTGGGTTCATCATGTAACACAGTGAGCAGCAATGTGGGTCCATCATGTAACACAGTGAGCAGCAATGTGGGTCCATCATGTAACACATTGATCACCAATGTAGGTCCATAATGTAACACAGCGAGCAGCAATGTGGGTCCATCGTGTAACACAGTGACCAGCAATGAGAGTCCATTATGTAACACAGTGAGCAGCAATGTGGGTCCATCATGTAACAGAGTGAGCAGCAATGTGGGTCCATCATGTTCCACAGTGATCACCAATGTGGGTCTATCATGTAACACAGTGAGCAGAAATGTGGGTTCATCATGTAACACAGTGAGCAGCAATGTGGATTCATTATGTTACACAGTGAGCAGCAATGTGGGTCCATTATGTAACACAGTGAGCAGCAATGTGGGTCCATCGTGTAACACAGTGAGCAGCAATGTGGGTCTATCATGTAATACAGTGAACGGCAATGTGGGTTCATCATGTAACACAGTGATCAGCAATGTGGGTCTATCATGTAATACAGTGAGCAGCAATGAGAGTCCATTATGTAACACAGTGAGCAGCAATGTGGGTCCATCATGTAACAGAGTGAGCAGCAATGTGGGTCCATCATGTTACACAGTGATCACCAATGTAGGTCCATCATGTAACACAGTGAGCAGCAATGTGGGTCCATCATGTAACACAGTGAGCAGCAATGTGGGTTCATGATGTAACACATTGATCAGCAATGTGGGTCCATCGTGTAACACAGTGAGCAGCAATGAGATCCATTATGTAACACAGTGAGCAGCAATGTGGGTCCATCACGTAACACAGTGATCATTTATGTGGGTCCATCATGTAACACAGTGAGCAGCAACGTGGGTCCATCGCGTAACACAGTGATCACCAATGAAGGTCCATCATGTAACACAGTGAGCAGCAGTGTGGGTCCATCATGTAACACAGTGATCACCAATGTAGGTCCATCATGTAACACAGTGATCAGCAATGTGGGTCCATCGTGTAACACAGTGAGCAGCAATGTGGGTCTATCATGTAATACAGTGAACGGCTATGTGGGTCTATCGTGTAACACAGTGATCAGCAATGTGGGTCTATCATGTAACACGGTGAGCAGCAATGTGGGTCTATCATGTCATACAGTGAGCAGCAATGTTGGTCCATGATGTAACACAGTGAGCAGCAATGTGGGTCCATCATGTAATACAGTGATCAGCAATGTGCGTCTATCATGTCATACATTGAGCAGCAATGTGGGTCTATCATGTAATACAGTGAACAGCAATGTGGGTTCATCATGTAACACAGTTGGCAGCAATGTGGGTCTATCATGTAACACAGTGAGCAGCAATGTGGGTTCATCATGTAACACAGTGAGCAGCAATGTGGGTCTATCATGTAATACAGTGAGCAGCAATGTGGGTTCATCATGTAACGCAGTGAGCAGCAATGTGGGTCTATCATGTAATACAGTGAGCAGCAATGTGGGTTCATCATGTAACACAGTGAGCAGCAATGTGGGTCCATCATGTAACACAGTGAGCAGCAATGTGGGTTCATCATGTAACACAGTGAGCAGCAATGTGGGTCCATTGTGTAACACAGTGAGCAGCAATGTGTGTCTATCTGGTAACACAGTGAGCAGCAATGGATCTTGTTTGATACTGGATAAAAGAAAAATGTTATCAGAAGTAAAGGAGGAATTATCTTGGACTAGAAAGATTCAGGAACAGCTGCCATAGAGTCATACAGCACAGAAACAGACCCTTCGGTCCAACCAGTCCATGCCAAACATAATCCAAACTAAACTAGTCCCACCTGCCGCTCCTGGCCAATATCCATCCAAACCTTTCCTGTTCATGTACTTATCCAAATGTCTTTTAAATGTTGTAATTGCACCCACATCGACCACTTCCTCAGAAAGTTCATTCCACACACGAACCACCGTCTGTGTAAAAACATTTGTCTCTTATATCTTTTTTAAATCTCTCTCCTCTCACCTTAAAAATGTCCCACCTAGTCTTGAAATTCCTCATCGTAGAGAAAAATACAACTACCACCAACTCTATCTATACCTCTTATGATAAGTGACCAGAAAATGTGTTCTTTTAGTTAATGGATAGATATTGTTCAGACCAATTCCTGTGTTCTTCTTCCGAATACCCCCTTAGGACCTTTACATCCACATTAAAGGGCAGGTGACTATTTGGGTTTTACGTCTCATCTGAATGATAGTACCTTCAATAGCTTAGCACTCCCTCAGTAGTGGGAGGTGGATCTAGATTTTGTGCTTGACTGATGCAGTAGGATTCAAATCAGAACCTCTGATCCAGAGGAAAGAAGACGTCACATTTACCTGAACCTGATCCGCAATTAGTCAAGATAGGTATTTTTAAGCCGGGAGGCGGAGATGGCGGAAGAAGTGTTCAATGTCACAACGTGCATTGAATTTGTTGACCCAGGAGCAGAGGGGGATGAAGGTAAGGTCTTTGCTGAGGACTGATTGTTCATCCTCAGTGAGGGGAAGTCTGGGCATGGGGGCAGGGTGGTGGTGGTGGTGGTGGTGGGGGAGTAGGGGGGGGAGGGGATGGTGAAAACTTGGCAGGGCTGGGAGCTGGGACCCTAGGACCATCAGTTTCCTGATGAAGGGCTTTTGCCTGAAACGTCAATTCTCCTGCTCCTCGGATTCTGCCTGACCTGCTCTTCCAGCACCACATTCTCAACACAATTAGTCAAACATCACACCCATTTAACTACCCCTGACACATGTAATCAAACCCCATTTCCATTTAACCATATTTGACACCTATGTTACCCGACTACTGGATGGTAAAGGTTTGCTTAAGAATCAATTCGACTACCTGGGCCTTCTGCCAATTAATGTCAGCTGTACCACCAAAACATTTCCAGGAAACAACTCATCAGAGAAAAATAAACAATATTTCAAATGAAGAAAACAACGCCAAATCTGAGGAGGAGAGACAGGGAGGGAGAAAGAGGCATTTCAGAACTAATAATACATCTCGCTGGGACTTTGAAGGTAGTTTAGATTTACAGAATGTGCTCAAAATAGACTTGTTAAAGATAGATAAGGTGCAAAGGCCAGTCAAAAGCTTCTCAGTGACAGGAGGTCAATAGATTAAACATGTAAAAATAAAGTGTACACAATTGCTTTTTTAGTCATTAGTTATTTATTGATAACCATCTCCTGCCCTCCTCAGTAAATTCATCAGCTATACTGTATTAAATGACACTTTGGGAGTGATGGGCAATTTCAATGTTTATCGTCAACAGTGAATCAGTGGCATTTCTGAAGAGGGGGCCAGCTGGGTGCTGATGGGCAAAGCTGCCAAACTGGGCCTGGGGCAAGTGGCGAGGGAACCAACTGGAAGGAAAGATCTCGTCCTCACCAATCTACATGTGGCAGGTGGGCCTATCCCTGAAAATCTCTGTCAGAGTGACCATCACTCAGCCCAGTGTGGAGACAAACTCCCACCAGTAACTCAAGACAGTGGGTTTTGAGAAGATTTGTAGTTCAGGTTGACGTTCTGGATGTAGGTTTGTTCGCTGAGCTGGAAGGTTCATTTTCAGATGTTTTGACACCATATTAAGTAACATCATCAATGAGCTTTTGGATGAAGCACTGGTGGCATGGCCCGCTTTCTATTATGTGGTTGGGTTTCCTTGGGTTGGTGATGGCATTTCCTGTGGTGATGTCATTTCCTGTTCATTTTCTCAGGGGTGGTAAATGGGATCCAAATCAATGTGTTTGTTGATAGAGTTCCAGTTGGAATGCCATGCCTCTAGCAATTCTGGTGTGTGTATCTGTTTGGCTTGTCCTAGGATGGATGTGTTGGCCCAGTTGAAGTGGTGTCTTTCCTCATCTGTATGTGAGGATATTAGTGAGAGTGGGTCATGCCTTTTGTGGCTAGTTGATATTCATGTATCCTGGTGGCTAGTTTTCTGCCTGTTTATCCATGTAGCGTTTGTTATAGTTCTTGAACAGTATTTTGTAAATAACATCAGTTTTTCTTGTTGTCTGTATAGGGTCTTTCAAGTTCATTAGCTGCTGTTATAGTGCGTTGGTGGGTTTGTGGTCTACCATGATGCCAAGGGGTCTGAGTATCTGGCAGTCATTTCTGAGATGTCTTTGATGTAGGGGAGAGTGGCTAGGATTTCTGGATGCGTTTTATCTGTTTGTTGGGGTTTGTTGCTGAGAAATCGGTAGATTGTGTTCATTGGGTACTCATTCTTTTTGAATACACGGTATAGGTGATTAGAATATTATTTCAATGAGCCACCACACACTGCAGCACAGAGAAACTACACAGAGCAGAGAAAAATTACCTGTACAATATACCTACCAGAATATATGAACATCACCTAGCCACAAAAAGACATGACCCACTCTCACGAGTATGTTTACATATGGATGAGGAAGGACAGCACTCCGACTGAGAAAAACACATTCATCCTAGGACAAGCCAAACAGAGACATGCACGAGAATTCCTAGCAGCATGGCAATCCAACCGGAACTCTATCAACAAACACATTGAGTTAGACCCCATCTACCACCCTCTGAGAAAAAGAACAGGAAATGACATCACCACAGGATATGCCGTTACCAACCCAAGGAAATCTAAATAGAAAGCGGGCCGTGCCACCAGTGCTTCATCCGGAGGCTCACTGATGATATTACCTAGTATGGTGACGAAACATCTGAAAACTAACCTTCCAGCTCAGCGAGCAGACCTATATCAAGACAGCAAATCCCATTAGAGTTGTATTCAATCACCATCTGTAATTTCATTGCTTGGTATATCCATCCACCTATCATTCCCATCAAGAAAAGGGATCAGCCCCGGTCCAATAAGGAATATAAAAGAACATGCCAGGAGCAGAACACTTAGAAGTGAGATGTGCACCTAGTGAAGACAAAACACATTCATGCTAAACAGCAAGTTGCAGTAGACAAAGCAGGATAAACCCACAAACAATAGACCAGGTCAAAGCTTTGCAGTCTTGTCAAATCTAACCCCATGAAGTCACTGAGTGTTTGTGATGGCTCAAAGGGCAACACTCTTCCCATGGAATCATTCAATCCCGTACACGATCATTAACAAGCATTGTGAAGATGCCTGAAATGTTTTCCTACATTTTATAGAAGATGCATTGGGGAACTTGAACCACAAATGATTATCTGCAAAGCAGGTCTGTTGTAGGTGGCACGGTGGCTCAGTGGTTAGCACTACTGCCTCACAGTGCCAGGGACCCAGGTTCGATTCCAGCCTTGGGCGATTGTCTGTGTGGAGTTTGCACCTTCTCCATGTGCCTGTGCGGGTTTCCTCCGGGTGCTCCGGTTTCCTCCCACAGTCACAAAGATGTGCAGGTCAGGTGAATTGGCCATGCAAAATTACCCATAGTACAGAGGAACCTCAATTATCCAAAGGAGATCTTGAGGTCCTGACAGAAACATTACATCAAAGATGTGTTTCCAACACTGATCGCGTCTCCAAATGACTGACCTCCCACCCTCTCTCTCCCCTCACACTTTCCCTGGAGTTGTACAGAGGGGTGTACCCTAAACCCCTCTCCCCAGATAATCTCTCCAACATTATCCTGTACAGGGCAAACGTGGAACCTATCAAAGCGTTGTGTCTGTGGCTTTGTCTGTGGGTGTGTTCTAGTTGGACACTTGCCCCACAAAGGCAGCAGTAGCAGCAGTCTTGTTGCTGATGTCCAGCCCAGCTGCCCCAGAGATGGGGGTGGGGGAGGTGTTGGATGGGGGATGGGAGGAGTGCGGGGGGTGGTGTTGGACTGGGTTAGGGGTGGGGGGCAAGGTTGGACGGGGTTTGGTGGGTGGGGGTGACGATGTTGGACGGGGTTGAGGGCAGGGGGCGGTTTTGGGGGTGGGGTCTTGTGCGCTGTGTGCTGTTTCAGTCTCCTGAACGAGGAGCAGACTTTTAAAACTCTGAGCCCCAGAGGGAAGACATTTAATCAATTAACCGAATAATCGATTATCTGAACGAAATAGTGCCCGCCCATCTCGTTCGGATAATCGAGATTCCTCTGTATTAGGTACATTCGTCAGGGATAAATGTAGGGGAATGGGTCTGGGTGGGTTACTCTTTGAAGGGTCAGTGTGGACTTGTTGGGCTGAAACATCTGTTTCCATACTGTAGGGAATCTAATCTAAAAAGTGTCACACCCTCTCAACATCATTCTGGCTAAAGGTAGATCCATTTACCTTCTCAAGGGCAACGAGGGACAGGCAATAAATGGTTCAGCCGGTAACACTCACATCCCATGAGTGAATAAAACAAAAATGGGTGATATTTATTAATCGACATTATGTATCCATCAATTTCAGCCTCCAGCAAAGTCAATGGAAATAAAAATCAAGAGAGATGTATCATGGGTGATTGAATAGCTATCATCTGTTTTACATTATTGCTCAAAGTTAACATTGCTCCCAAAGTCATTGTTTATAGAGAAAGTATACATTTCTCTTGAAAATTCAAATATTCTTTTCAGACATTTCAAAAGGGAGCCTTTGAACATTCTATGAAGTAATTTTGTTTGTTTTTGGAAATGCATCTTATTAAGTTTGTAAAAAAATTGGCAAACTGACCATTTTCCATTTCTTTGCAATCAGTATTTCAGGAAACTTCACACCCTCAGTCCATGGTGTTCCTGCCATATATTAAGCATAAATGTAAGGCAGGCATGTAAAGAGCAGACAAAGTGGCGAGTGGGTCAACTGAGTTCGAAGGGAAGAGAGATCGGTTTATCATAGGCTTCAGGATGCGGACATCATTTGTAAGCTCAGAATTTATTTTCAACTGTTAGTTGTGTTTGGGAAAGTGTTGGTGAGCTGTCTTTTTAACTTTAACTGAACAACTCACTCGGCTATTTCATGGACAGTTAAATGTCAGCCATCTTGTTGTGGGTCTGGAATCACATATAAATCAGACAGGGCAGGAATAGCATATTTTCTTCCACTAAACGTAATGTGTATTTACAAATTTAAAGTAGTATTGTGGTCACCATGATGGATGTTGGTTTTTTTATTCCAACTGTTTATTTTTCTCTGGGCTCCAGAAAGGTCTCTCACATTTGACTTTTTGTGAAATTGGGTTAATTGAAAGTCCCACTTCCTTGTATTCACTTGTGGGAAATTTTGTTGTTTATCTTTCATAGGGAGTCCCTCAGGATTGAAGATGACCAGCTCATTTCAAGGTGAGAGGTGAAAAGTTTAAGGAAGACACATGGGGCAATTACTTGACACAGAGTTTGGTAGGTGCCTGGAATGCATTGCCAGCAGACGTAGTAGAGGCAGGCATGGTAGATTCATATTATTGCATCTGGACAGATGCATGAGTAGGTGGGAAACAGAGAGATACAGATGCTTAGGAATTGGGTGACAGGGTTAGACAGTGGCTGAAGGGCCTGTTCCTGGGCTGTAAATTTTCTTTGTTCTTTGTTCCTCTTTGTTCAATGAGCTCTGAGAGGATTGAAACATCTAGTGTGCCACCTGGAAGTGGTTGAGGGTCAGGCAGGTGGCATTTGGAAAAGTTATCCTCTCTCTGAGGCCTCAACATCAACTCTGCAAGTTCCAGTCAAAATTCCTTGATATGTTTAGTGCCTTCCCAGATGAGCCTCCTCTATTTCAGTCAACTAGAAGCTAAGGGCTTCTAGGAGCAGGCCTCTTTGGCCTCTGCAGGGTTGCTTTTGAAGCTATTAACAAAACCTATCTACTATCCTGCTGGGAATCTTCTGTCATGACCAAGTTCCCAGTAGAAGAGTTGCTTTGGGAGTCTGGTATCAGCCATATGAATGATAATATCTTGTCCAGCAGTCCATTAGAGCCTCAGTGCTAGGCACGTTGGCTTAGGAGAGGGTGCTGCTATTGTGTATCTCCCAATGCTTTGGAGGTGCTTGCTGCAGGTCAAGAACAAAGGACAAAGGACAAAGGACAAAGGACAAAGAAAATTACAGCACAGGAACAGGCCCTTCGGCCCTCCAAGCCTGTGCCAACCAAGATCCTTTATCTAAAGCTATTGCCTATTTTCCAAGTATCTGTATCCCTCTGCTCCTTGCCCATTCATGTATGTGTTTAGATACATCTTAAATGATGCTATCGTGCCTGCCTCTACCACCTCCGCTGGCAATGCATTCCAGGCACCCACCACCCTCTGTGTGAAGGTCATTCGAGTCTCTGTAGCATAAAGGTGTGTGGTGATCATTACTGCCTGGTAAACCATGATTTCAGTCTTAGCATTCAAATGGGAAAGGAACTATTTTAAAAACCAAGGATTGTTGAACTTTTCTGCTGCTGCACTTTTTAATAGTAAGAAACCTGACCCTCAATGTAAGTGTTGTTTAGAGAATTGCTTGTTCATAAATGTGGTTTATAGATGGCCTGGAACCAAGAACAATGTACAAATGGGCCTTTGGCTGGAGAGAAGTAGCTGATTGGTCTGTGGACGATTGACCAATTATCGACGAGAATGACGCTGTCTGCCTGCCAACAGCTATGTGATTGGCTCCCAGGTAGCTGAACAGTTTGAGGGTGTGAATGTTTTGGGAGACATCATTGGACATCTGGAGGAGATGGAGCAGTTGTTGCTCTGTAGTTAAAAATCATCTCAAGCCTGAAGATAGCCAGCTTAATTCCCCCTTCCAGTGGTTTTATTGATAGGTCAAAGACATTGTAGGTGGGAACCAGTCACCCTATGCCTGCTGCAAACAGGTAAAAGTATCCGGAGAAGGGAGAATATGAAGCAGTGTTATGATCAGTATAAGGATCATCTCAGCAATCCATGTGGACAGGGATGACTGAACTATCTTCCCAGTTTTCCCCTCTGCCAATATTTATTTGTCTGTCTCTGTCTGTGTCTATGTATGTGTAGATGGTGAGCCTATAAGGAGATTAGAGAGGTGGCACAGTGGTTAGCACTACTGCCTCACAGCACCAGAGACCCAGGTTCAACTCCCGCCTCAGGCGACTCTCTGTGTGGAGTTTGCACATTGTCTGTGTGGGTTTCCTCCGGGTGCTCTGGTTTCCTCCCACAAGCCAAAAATGTGCAGATCAGATGAATTGCCCGTAGTGTTAGGGGAATGGGTCTGTGAGGAGTGGGTTGTGGGTTGGTGTGGACTTGTTGGGCTGAAGGGCCTGTTTCCACACTGTAAGTAATCTAAAAAAAATTATATGACAACAGTTTGTAATTGTTAGCTCGAACTAGAATCTATACATTTGTAATGAATTCTTGTTTAGTACAGAAATCTGGTCCACACTTTCTGTCAACATGGGTGTAAGAAATCGGTCATTTTTATGTAGTTTTATAAAATCTATAACTTCTGTGATGACACTGAGAATAGCAGAGCTCGATTTGCAGCTTGCTAGCCCAGTGAGATGTGACAACTGAACATCAGAATCTTCTGAACTAACTGTGAGAATAATGAATTGACTTAACATATTTACTCTGTCTGCCATTAACACAACAGTATAAATATTTTATCCATTAACAGTACAGGAGTCTCTCACAGGATTGTGCCTGCAGTCATATATCTTCTTGAAACTAATACATTTGGGTCATTGTCCAAATGAGTTTCTGACCTGGTTAAAACAACAAGGCAAAAGTGAGGACTGCAGGTGCAGGAGATCAGAGTCTAGATTAGAGTGATGCTGGAAAAGCACAGCAAGTCAGGCAGCATCCTGCTCCTCGGATGCTGCCTGACCTGCTGTGATTTTCCAGCACCACTCTAATCTAGACCCTGGTCAAAACAACATCCTTCCCAAAACTGACCAAAATCCATAAGCCCCGATTTTAAAAAAATTTCCTGAATTCCACAATGATATATATTTAATCCCTGTCATTGCATGGTTTGCATATTCTGGCATTTCACTGTTCATCTTAATTGATGAGAGAAGGTGTTATCTTGTGTTGCGGATGGAAGAGGACTTTAGTTTTCTGGATGCTTAGTGAAAAGCCTATTTTCCCATTTATCTTGAGGTTATGGACAATGGCTTGGAGACCAGTCTCTGAGTGAACACTATACACAAGTGTTATCTGTGCACTGAAGCTGAGGTTGGAGTAGATTCAGCTTTGGTACTGGATGATGTATGTCGATTTGATTCCTATTCTGTAAATTACCTCCAACCCTGTGGGTAATCTGCTAGAGGAGTGATGACATTATGTCTTTAAGAGGTTATTTGGTCCTAAGTGTTTTTGAAGAGTGTTTGTAAGGCAGAGGTGATGAACAGTCAACGAGAACCATTACAGTAAACAGCTTGGGAGGCCTTGGATTTCTTTTTAAGTTGGAACAATAGAGGCAACAGGAATGGGTGTGGCCAAGCTCTCATAGAACCAGGAGCTTTAGTTTCTTCAGCAGCAGTTAATGCTGTTGTCTCAGCAGGGTTGGAAGCTGTAGTAAATCTCTCCCAGCTGCTACACACTCTGTCAGAATTATCTCTTGATATTTGACCTCCTGAGCATCTGGAGTTACATGTGAGACAATCTGTCTTCTGAATTGCCGAGGGTGTGATGTTGGGATGTTACTATATTGAAACAGTTTTGTACTAATAATTACTGTATCTATTATTCCATTAAGTTTTCCAAGAGCTAAGTTATTCCAATTCCTTCTCTCTTTTGTTATATTTAAACTATAGTGGATGAATAAAGTATGTTTTCCTTTAAATTCCTGATCAAGGGCTTATGCCCGAAACATCAATTCTCCTGCTCCTTGGATACTGCCTGACCAGCTGTGCTTTTCCAGAACCACACTCTCAACTTTAAATTCCGTAGTTTGACCAAGCAAATTGCATCTGAAATGCAACACCTTACCTTTACCTTTAAAATAAGAAAAAGTTAGAGTCTAGAATATCTTCTGAATATTTTGAGGGGATTTGGTTTGGTGTACAACAGAAGTGAGGTGCAGTATTGCAGTGAGGAAGGTGGAGGAGAGGGTAAGTCAAGGACAGAACCTTGTTTGACCTCAGCCTTCACTGAGATCAAATGTGTGGTGGTGCGGTTGATGCGGACCATGACTTGCATGGTGTGCAGTAGACAGAGGATGGTGACAGATTTCTCAGCCACATTTGAGGAGGATACTCCATAAGCCTTTGCTTGAATTAGTGAGATGCTTTAGTAAGGTTGTCATAGGCAATGATGGCACTTTGCATTTTCCCTCAAGACTATATCTGTGCTGTCTTTTGCTGGACAAATACTACACTGTGACTGTGGAAGGAGTATTTTGATGAGGATCATTGCAATGATCCCCTCTGTGGCAAATGGCAATAAAAACACTTTCCACTCAGCATAATTAGTTACAGTAATTATTTTCAGTAAGTCTTTCAATACTGCACTGAGGTGTTAGCCTACATTTAAGAACATAACTCACCTCTTAATCATGTGAGCCTGTTCCATGCCATTTAATGACTTGTGAGCTGAGCCCTTATACCCATCTTTCATAACTTTGGTGAACAAATTCTATCAGTCTCAGTAAAAACCAAAAAAAAACTGCAGATACTGTAAATCAGAAACAAAGCCAGAAATTGCTGGAAAAGCTCAGCAGGTCTGGCAGCATCTGTGGAAAGAAATCAGTGTTAACTCTGATTTCTCTCCACAGACGCTGCCAGTACTGCTGAGCTTTTCCAGCAATTTCTGTTTTAGTTTCTAACAATCTCAGTTCAAAATTCAACAATTGATCCTGCAGCAATTGTCCTGCATTTGTGGAAGAGAATACAGAACATTCCTTTTCATGCTGATGTTTGAGTCTGAGTAAACATAAATGTGGTTACTGAGACGTTAGAGTCTTTGGGCTGTTGACTATTCCTGAGCAGAAGTGGGATGGCACTACAGCAATTTGGGCTTCAGAGACAAAAAAACCTGCAGATGCTGGAATCCAAGGTAGACAATCAGGAGGCTGGAAGAACACAGTGAACCAGGCAGCGTCAGGAGGTGGAGAAGTCGCTGTTTTGGATGTAGCCCTTCTTCAGGACTGGGGGTGGGGTGGGTGTAAGGGAAGCTGCAGACAAAGGGGTAGGCTCCTCACCACCCTGTTCACCTCCCTCCACCCCCCCCCCCCCCAAGCCCTGAAGAAGGGTTATACCCAAATGTCGACTTCTCCACCTCCTGATGCTGCCTGGCTTGCTGTGTTCCCCCAGCCTCCTGCTGGTCTACTTTAGGTTTCGGGGCAAACACACACGTCCATGTGCACTTTCCAGCAACAGTCACCAGATGGCGAACTTCGGACTCTGGGCGATTTTTCTCTTCCTCAAGAGTCTTGAGGCCAATGTCCTCCCAGTGAAAAGACGACAGAGCAGACCTTTCTCGAGTGAGAGACCTCATAACTTACCCTTCCCACTTCGTCCTTCAGCTCAAAAACCCTTTTCCCTGTAACCTGCTGCTGGCATGAACTGGGAACACAATCATGAGGATTGAAGGATTGAGAAAGAAACAGATACTGGTAGAAAGGGAGAGTGAATCAGATCGAAATCTGTTGCCAAAATGGAGAGAGGAAAACCAAAATTGCAGGAGAAGATATAAACAGGTCTTGCAGCAGATTTCCAGAGCCTTGTGACCACACCTGAATACTGTGAGCAGGTATGGCCTCCTTAATTAAGGAAGAATGTATTCCCATTGGAGGTGATACAGTGAAGGTTCACCAGGTTAGTCCATGGGATGAGGGGGTTGTAAACAGCAGGAGGCTGAGTAGATTCGGCCATTGTTCTCTGGCATTTAGAAAAGTGGGAGATGGTCTAATTGCAACATTCAAGATTCTGAAGCGGCTTTATAGGATAGATATGTTAGCTCTCCACTTGGTGCGCAATCTAGAACACAGCAACATACTTAAGGAGCTGATCATTTAGGATGCAGATCAGGATAAATTACTTCACTCAAGGGGCTGGAAATCTTAGGAATTAACTATCCCAGCAGATTGTGGACGCACTAGTGTTGAGTATATTTAAGGCTGAGATAGATTCACTGAGAGGCTGTCTAAGGGATATGGGGAGTGGGAACAAAAAGTTAAAACCTAAGATTATCCATTGATCATACACAGTGATCGCATTGAATTGTGGAGCAGGAATAAACCATTTGGCTGATCCCTTGTACACTTGCAAATTTTTCTTTAAATTCCATGGTGATGTTAATTGGCAATTAATGTGTAAAATCAGCAATTTGTTTAAATCCGTCAAGAGGTTGAGAGAGAATTGCCTTTTTTTGCAGCATGTGGCATCTGCAACTTGGACTGATTCATAAAACACCTTGCTGTCTGTTTCTTACCAGAAACTGCCAGATCAGTTCACTCATGACTAACAGCAAGCATCACTAAACTATTATTTTCACAACTATCTGAGTTAATGACTAAAAGCAAGAGAGGTCTTCATCTCAGAATTATGGGTTGCCCTTTTCAGACAGAGATGGTTGTAACTCTGAGAGGGTTTGAACTCTGTGAAATTCTTCACTGCAGAAGGCTATCAAGGCTGGGTCATTAAGTACATTCAAGGCTGAGATGGACAGATTTTTAATGAGTAAGAGAAAAGACAGGTGGGTGGAGTTAAGGATTATCAGACTAACCATGACCTAATCAAATGGCAGCACAGACTCAATAGGCTGAATGGCCCACATCTGCTCTTATGTCTTCTGAACTTGTGGTTATTGATCAATGAGTTGGGGGTCACGACTGAGACACCTGCGAATATGGTACCAGGATTTTCATCATTTCAAATGAAAGCAAAATACTGTGGATGCTGAAAATCTGAAACAAATACAGAAAACGCTGGAGAAAATCAGCAGGCGTGGTAACATCAGGGGAGAGAGAATCAGAGTTAATGTTTTGGGTCCAGTATTACTTTTCTTCGGAACTGGAGTAGTTCCTGAAAAGGACATAAGAAGGATCAGCGAGAATGAACATGTTAAGTGAATGGGCAAAGATCTGGCAAATAAGGTAAATATGGGAAAAATTAAAACTGTCCATTTGTCAGGAAGATGAACAGAAAGATATTTTATTAATAGTGAAAGATTACAGAATTTTCAGATGCAGAGGGATCTGCGTAACCCCGTGCACAAAATGTAAATGATTAGTTTGCAGATACCGCAAGTAATTAGGAAAGCTGATAGTACGCTTTGTTTATTGCTGCAGTTATATAAGGCATTGCTGAGACAACATCTGGAGTACTGTGTACAGTGTTTCAAAGAACATTTACCAGAGCAAAATCCTGGAATGACTGGCTTGTCTTATCAGGAAAGTTTAGACAGGCTAGACATAGAGTCATAGAGTTTTAGAGACATACAATACAGAAACAAATCCTTTGGTCCAACTCATCCATGCTGACCAGATATCCTAAATTAATCTAGTCCCATTTGCCAGCATTTGGCCCATATCCCTCTGTACCCTTCCTATTCATATACCCATCCAGATGCATTTTAAACGTTGTGATTGTACCAGTCTCCATCGTCTCCTTTGTCAGCTCATTCCATACATGTACCACTTTCTGTGTGAAAAAGTTGACCCTTAAGTCCCTTTTAAATTATTCCCCTCTCACTTTAAACTTATACCCTCTAGTTCTGGACGCCCCTATCCTGGGGAAATAACCTTGGCTATTCACCCTATTCATGCCTCTCTTGATTTTGTTAACCTCTATAAGTTCACCCCTCAGCCTCCAACACAGCAGGGAAAATAGCCCCAACCTCTTCAGCCTTTCCCTAAAGCTCAAAACCTGGAAACATGGCAATCTCAAAGTTTGTGAGAAGATTTGTAGCTCGGGTGCTCGTTGCTGTGGTTCTGTTCGCCGAGCTGGAAGTTTTTGTTGCAAACGTTTCGTCCCCTGTCTCGGTGACATCCTCTGTGCTTGGGAGCCTCCTGTGAAGCGCTTCTGTGGTGTTTCCTCCGGCATTTATAGTGGCCTGTCCCTGCCGCTTCCGGTTGTCAGTTTCAGCTGTCCGCTGTAGTGGCCGTTATATTGGGTCCAGGTCGATGTGTTTGTTGATGGAGTTTGTGGATGAGTGCCATGCTTCTAGGAATTCCCTGGCTGTTCTTTGTTTGGCTTGCCCTATAATGGTAGTGTTGTCCCAGTCAAATTCATGTTGCTTGTCGTCTGCGTGTGTGACTACTAGGGATAGCTGGTCGTGTCGTTTCGTGGCTAGTTGATGTTTGTAGATGTGGATCGTTAGCTGTCTTCCTGTTTGTCCTATATAGTGTTTTGTGTGGAGAATTCACCACTAAGGTACACAGGAAAGCCACACACACAGACCAAGTCCTGAACTATGAAAGCAACCACCCCAATACACACAAGCGAAGTTGCATCAAGACACTATTCAAAAGGGCCACAACACACTGCAGCACACCAGAACTGCAAAAAGAGGAAGAGGAACACCTATACAAGGTATTCGCCAAAAACGGATACCCTCGCAATTTCATCAACAGATGCCTAAGGAAAAGACAATGGAACGAGGACATGCCGCAACCCAAAGGAATAGCCACACTACCATACATTAAGAACATCTCTGAAATGACAGCCAGACTACTGCGACCACTAGGACTTATAACAGCACACAAACCAACAGCCACCCTCAGACAACAACTCACCAGAACGAAGTACCCGATACCCAGCATGAGCAAAACTAATGTAGTGTACAAAATCCCATGCAAGGACTGCACAAAACACTACATAGGACAAACAGGAAGACAGCTAACGATCCGCATCCACGAACATCAACTAGCCACGAAACGACACGACCAGCTATCCCTAGTAGCCACACACGCAGACGACAAGCAACATGAATTTGACTGGGACAACACTACCATTATAGGGCAAGCCAATCAAAGAACAGCTAGGGAATTCCTAGAAGCATGGCACTCATCCACAAACTCCATCAACAAACACATCGACCTGGACCCAATATACCGGCCACTACAGCGGACAGCTGAAACTGACAACCGGAAGCGGCAGAGACAAGCCACTATAAATGCCAGAGGGAACACCACAGAAGCACTTCACAGGAGGCTCCCAAGCACTGAGGATGTCACCTAGACAGGGGACGAAACGTTTGCAACAAAAACTTCCAGCTCGGCGAACAGAACCACAGCAACATGGCAATCTCCTTGTAAATGTTTCTGAACCCTTTCAAGTTTCGCAACATCTTTCCTAAAGCAGGGATCTAATTCTGAGGGACCTTGGTAGTTGTGGAAAGGATGTTTCCTATTCTGTGGGAATCGAGAAGTTAGTCACAGTTTAAACATGGATTGTCCAATTAAACCAGAAATGAGGAGAATTAATTATCTTTTCCCCGAGGACTGTATCTTTGGAGCTCTCTTCCCCAAAAGAAGCAAAGTTTCTGGATGTGTTTGAGCTGGAGGTAAATAGATTTTTGGTAAGCAAGGAGGTGAAAGGTTACCAGAAGGTAGGTGGGAAAGTGAAGTAATCAGTCAGATCTTATTGATTGAAATGGTATTGATATAGATTCTGGATCAGTGGTGCTGGAAGAGCACAGCAATTCAGGCAGCATCCGAGGACAGGCAAAATCGACGTTTCGGGCAAAAGCCCTTCATCAGGAATAAAGGCAGAGAGCCTGAAGCGTAGAGAGATAAGATAGAGGAGGGTGGGGGTGGGGAGAGAGTGGCATAGAGTACAATAGGTCAGTGGGGAAGGAGATGAAGGTGATAGGTCAGGGAGGAGAGGGTGGAGTGGATAGGTGGAAAAGGAGCTGGGCAGGTCGGACAAGTCCAGACAGGTCAAGGGGACAGTGCGGAGCTGCAAGTTTGAAACTAGGATGAGGTGGGGGAAGGGGAAATGAGGAAACGTTGAAGTCCACATTGATGCCCTGGGGTTGAAGTGTTCCGAGGCGGAAGATGAGGCGTTCTTCCTCCAGGCGTCTGGTGGTGAGGGAGCGGCGGTGGAGGAGGCCCAGCACCTCCATATCCTCGGCAGAGTGGGAGGGGGAGTTGAAATGTTGAGCCACTGGGCGATTTGGTTGATTGGTGCGGGTGTCTCGGAGATGTTCCCTAAAGCGCTCTGCTAGGAGGCGCCCAGTCTCCCCAATGTAGAGGAGACCGCATCGGGAGCAACGGATACAATAGATGATATTATTGGATGTGCAGGTAAAACTTTGATGGATGTGGAAAGCTCCTTTGGGGCCTTGGATAGAGGTGAGGGAGGAGGTGTGGGCGCAGGTTTTACAGTTCCTGCGGTGGCAGGGGAAAGTGCCAGGATGGGAGGGTGGGTCGTAGGGGGGCGTGGACCTGACCAGGTAGTCATGGAGGGAACGGTCTTTGCGGAAGGCGGAGAGGGGTGGGGAGGGAAATATATCCCTGGTGGTGGGGTCTGTTTGGAGGTGGCGGAAATGTCGGCGGATGATTTGGTTTATGCGAAGGTTGGTAGGATGGAAGGTGAGCACTAGGGGCGTTCTGTCCTTGTTGCGGTTGGAGGGGTTGGGTCTGAGGGCGGAGGTGCGGGATGTGGATGAGATGCGTTGGAGGGCATCTTTAACCACGTGGGAAGGGAAATTGCGGTCTCTAAAGAAGGAGGCCATCTGGTGTGTTCTATGGTGGAACCGCTCCTCCTGGGAGCAGATACGGCGGAGGCCGAGGAATTGGGAATACGGGATGGCATTTTTGCAAGAGGTAGGGTGGGAAGAGGTGTAACCCAGGTAGCTGTGGGAGTCGGTGGTTTTGTAGAAGATGTCAGTGTCAAGTCGGTCGTCACTGATGGAGGTGGAGAGGTCCAGGAAGGGGAGGGAGGTGTCAGAGATGGCCCAGGTAAATTTAAGGTCAGGGTGGAATGTGTTGGTGAAGTTGATGAATTGCTCAACCTCCTCGCGGGAGCACGAGGTGGCGCCAATGCAGTCATCAATGTAGCGGAGGAAGAGGTGGGGAGTGGTGCCGGTGTAATTACGGAAGATCAACTGCTCTACGTAGCCAACAAAGAGACAGGCATAGCTGGGGCCTATACGTGTGCCCATGGCTACCCCTTTGGTCTGGAGGAAGTGGGAGGATTCAAAGGAGAAATTGTTAAGGGTGAGGACCAGTTCGGCCAACGGAATGAGAGTGTCGGTGGAGGGGTACTGTTGGGAATGTCTGGAGAGGAAAAAATGGAGGGCTTGGAGGCCCTGGTCATGGCGGATGGAGGTGTAGAGGGATTGGATATCCATGGTGAAGATGAGGCGTTGGGGGCCGGGGAAACGGAAGTCTTGGAGGAGGTGGAGGGCGTGGGTGGTGTCTCGAACGTATGTGGGGAGTTCCTGGACTAGGGGGGATAGGACAGTGTCGAGGTAGTTAGAGATGAGTTCAGTGGGGCAGGAGCATGCTGAGACAATGGGTCGGCCAGGGTGGTCAGGCTTGTGGATCTTGGGAAGGAGGTAGAACCGGGCAGTGCGGGGTTCCCGGACTATGAGGTTGGAAGCTGTGGGTGGGAGATCTCCTGAGGTGATGAGGTTCTGTATGGTCTGGGAGATGATGGTTTGGTGATGGGGGGGTGGGGTCATGGTCAAGGGGGCGGTAGGAAGAGGTGTCCTCGAGTTGGCGTTTGGCTTCAGCGATGTAGAGGTCAGTGCGCCAGACTACCACTGCGCCCACTTTGTCCGCTGGCTTGATGGTGAGGTCAGGATTGGAGCAGAGGGATTGGAGGGCTGCGCGTTGTGAGGGTGAGAGGTTTAGATTAGATTACTTTAGATTACTTTACAGTGTGGAAACAGGCCCTTCGGCCCAACAAGTCCACACCGACCCGCCGAAGCGCAAACCACCCATACCCCTACATTTACCCCTTACCTAACATTACGGACAATTTAACATGGCCAATTCACCTAACCTGCACATCTTTGTGACTGTGGGAGGAAACCGGAGCTCCCGGAGGAAACCCACGCAGACACAGGGAGAATGTGCAAACTCCACACAGTCAGTCGCCTGAGGCGGGAATTGAACCCGGGTCTCTGGCGCTGCGAGGCAGCAGTGCTAACCACTGTGCCACCGTGCTGCCCACAATTGTAGTGGGGGAGGGGGGTCGACAGGCCTACTCCCTCTCATTCATACATTTGTATTTTTTTTATCAATAGGGCAGATCTTGGCATCACTGGCTGGGCCAACCATTATTATCCATCCATAATTGCTCTGGGGAAAGTGATGAGGAGTTGTCTTCTTGAATCACTGCAGTTCAGGTGTAGCCAGTGAGATCGTTTCACATCCTTAAGAATATTGCCTTTTATTTATACTCTGCCCATGTTCTTCTTATCAAAGTCCATCACCTCACACTTGTTCACATTGATTTCGATCTGCCATGTATCTGCCCATTCCACCAGTGTGTCATTGTCCTTTTGAAGTTCTGCCATGTTCCACTCTCAGTTTACAATTCTCCCAAGCCTTGTGTGACCTGAAAACTTTAATATTGTCCCCTCCTTACTAAGATTGAGATCATTTATACATAATAGGAAAGGCAAGAGGCCTAATGCTGACTGCTGGGGAATTCCAGGACAAACCATATTCCAGACTATAACACTATAAGACAGAGGAGCAGAAGTAGGACATTCGGCCCATCAAGTCTGCTTTGTCATTCAATCAAATCTACCCTGTCAGGTTCCCTAAGAATCTTATGTTTCAATTAGGTTACTTCGCATTCTTCTAAAATGAGCACAGACTCAATCTCTCCTCATAAAACAGTCCTTCCATACCCAGGCCAACCTTCTTGAGACTGCCACCAATTGCAGTATAACTTCCCTACCTTTTATATCCATTCCTTTAGAAATGAACACTAATCGTTCATTGGTCTTCCCTATTATCTCTGAGCTTGGATGTTAGCTTTTGCTATTTATGCATGAAGATTCCCAAATCCTTCTGTGCTGTAGCTTTCTGTAGACTTGCTGCAGTCAAATAATATTCACATCCTCTGTTCTTCCTGCCAAAATGCATAACCTCACACTTTTCTATATTCCATTCTGTCTGCCAAATTTTGCCCAGGCACTGAACCTGTCCATATCCCTCTGCAGATACTTTGTGTCATCCTCAACATTTGCCTTCTCACTTCTTTTGTGACATTTGCAAACCCGGTTATAGTACATTAATTTTCCTCATCCAAATCATTAATATATATTCTTAATAATTGTAGTTCCAGTACTGATCCTCATGACCCTCCATGAGTTACAGATTGCCATCCTGATAATGCTCCCCTATCCCAACACTCTGTCTCTATTAATTAGCCATCCTCTATCCAAGCTAATAGCCGACTCCAACACCATGAGGACTTATCTTATTAAATAACCTAATATGTGGTACCTTATCATGGAGGGAGCTCTGGATTTGTTTGTCGTACCCATCCTGTTTGAGGGAAAAATACCCTGACGGTGCCCTAACCCTCTCCTCTTTGAAGGTAATCCATTGTTCAGCTGCTGTTTGTCCTGCCAACCTTTACGCTGAACATAGAACAATACAGAACAGGAATGGGCCCTTTAGCTCACAATGTTGTGCAGAATATGACAAATTAAACTAATCCCTTCTGCATGCTTTTGGTCCCTCTCCTTTTAATTCTACTCTCTCCAATACAACTCTGTTCTTGCACCCATTGATGTGTTCTCTCTGCCTACTGTTTATTCTTACATTGGGGCTGACCAATGTCCATTTCTACCATCATCCCAAACTGTATGATAAAATGATTACTGTCCCATTAATGATTCCCACTGTCCCTTGCTGTACTTGTCCCATCTTACTCCCATTTGTAGGAATGTCTGAGGAATCCTCAGAGAAGAGAGAACTACAAAACAAAATGAAATTATAGTAACATATTTCCTTAGAATTTACTAAGAAGGAATAGATAACTCAGGACAGTCAAGAAAACCCTTCCTTTGAACATTGGCAAAGAGCATCAGATTATTGGAAATTCTAATCAGTTTCATCTCAAAAAGAAGTACATGTGGATAGGTTAGGTGAATGAGCCAAAGGCTGGTAGATGCAGTTTAACATGGGTAATTGCGAAGTTATCCGTTTTGGTCAGAAGCATAAAAAGACAATCTATTATCTCAGTGGAGAGAAACTTCAAAATTCTTTGCAGAGGGATCTGGATGTCCTCAGGCATGAGCTGCTGAAAGCTCATATGCAGATAAAACAAATAATAAGAAAGGTATTTATTCCAAAAGGAATGGAGTATAAAAGCGAGGAAATCTTGTTCCAAATGTACAAGGCATTGGTGAGACTGCATCCAGCCTACTATGTATTGTTTTGGTCCCCTTACTTGAGGAAAGACATTGGTGAACAACAGTTCTGAGGAAGGGTCACTGGACCCAGAATGTTAACTCTGGTTTCTCTCCACAGTTTCTGACAGATCTGCTAAGCTTTTCCAGCAATTTCTGTTTTCAAAAACACTTTGGTATTAGTTCAGAAAACTTGATTAATTTCACAGATGAGAGGCTTGTCTTATGAAGAAAGGTTGAGCAATTTAAGCCTATACTCTCTAGAGTTGAGAAGAATAAGCGATCTAATGGAGGTTAAAAGATGTTAAATGGGATTGACAAAGTCAACATACAGAGGATGTTCCCTCATGTGCCGTGGAGTGGCAAATGGAGTTTACAAAGTTGAAAATCACACAACGCTAGGTATAGTCTAACAGGTTTAATTGGAAGCACTAGTTTTCAGAATGCTACAACCACCTGATGAAGGAGCAGCGCTCTGAAAGCTAGTGCTTCCAATCAAACCTGTTGGACTATAACCTTGTGTTGTGTGATTTTTAATTTTGTACACCCCAGTCCAACACAGGCAACTCCATCAGATAAATGTGATGTGCTAAATTTTGGAAATGCAAATCAGGGCAGGACTTATACATGAAATGGTAAAGTCCTGGTGAATGTTGCTGAACAAAGAGACCTTGGAGTGCGGGTTCATAGTTCCTTGAAAGTGGAGTCGCAGTTAGATAGGATAGTGAAGAAAGCGTTTGGTATGCTTTCCTTTACTGGTCAGGGCATTGAGTATAGGAGTTGGGAGATCAGGTTGAGGCAGTACAGGACATTGGTTAGGCCACTTTTGGAACATAGAACATAGAAGAATACAGCGCAGTACAGGCCCTTTGGCCCTCGATGTTGCGCCGATCCAAGCCCACCTAACTTACACTAGCCCACTATCCTCCATATGCCTATCCAATGCCCGCTTAAATGCCCATAAAGAGGGAGAGTCCACCACTGCTACTGGCAGGGAACTTTTGGAATACTGAGTGCAATTCTGGTCTTGCTGCTCTAGGAAGGTTGTTGTGAAACTTGGAAGGGTTCAGAAAATATTTACAAGGATGTTGCCAGAGTTGGAGGATTTGAGCGATAGGGAGAGGCTGAATAGGCTGAGACTGTTTTCCCTGGAGCAATGGAGGCTGAGGGGTGACTTTATAGAGGTTTATAAAATCATGAGGGGCATGGACAGGATAAATAGACAAGATATTTTGCCCGGGGTGGGGGAGTCCAGAACTAGAGGGCATAAGTTTAGGGTGAGAGGGGAAAGATTTCAAAGGCACCTAAGGTGCAACTTTTTTACGCAGAGAGTGGTACGTGTATGGAATGAGCTGCCAGAGGAAGTAGTGGAGGCTGGTACAATTACAACATTGAAAAGGTATCTGGATGGGTGTATGAATAGGAAGGGTTTGGAAGGATATGGGCCAGGTGCTGGCAGGTGAGACTAGATTAGTTTAGGATATCAGGTCGGCGTGAACAAGTTGGACCAAAGGATGATATACATCTCTATGACTCTAGGTAGGGCAATCCAGAATAAGAGGTCACAGTTTAAGGATTAAGGCATGGAGATTTGAAACAGAGATGTGGAGGAATTACTTCTCTCCTAGGGTTGTGAATCTGTGGAATACATTACCTTAGAGTGTGGTGGGCACAGGGATGCTGAATAAATTTAACAAGGTGGATGAATTTTAATTAGTAAGGGGTTTAAAGGTTATGGAGAGTAGGCAGGAAAGTGGAGCTGAGGCAGAGATGAGATCAGCCATAATCATATCAAATGGCAGAGCAGGCTCAAAGGGCTGAATGGCCTATTGTTGCTCCTAGTTCATATGGTCATGTGTGTCTGCTTTCCTTCAGGTCACGCAAGTAAATCAGCAAAAATATTGAAAGATACGGGAGCAAATCAGTCACTGGTGCTGGCTGGTGATACAATTTGTTTTCCGGGAGGGGTTAATGCAGGAGAAAATGAAGTTGCCATAGTCTTACCTGACCATGGGGCTGCTCTCTCATTAAAGAGAAATGAGCTGGTGGTGGTTTAACCTGGTGCAATTTTTTGAAAATTTTAATAAAAGTGATGATGATAAAGAGAATGACACTGGCAAACTCAACAAGCGGATTCTGAAATAAAAGATTGATATCAAACAGCCTACTTAGGAATAGAATCATACCCTATACCTGACTATTATTACTTGAACATAAAAGTACTAATCCCTAAGCTCATGACCTCTCCCATTGGTGCTATTGTTTTAATATTGTATTTATTTCTGTGCTATTCATTTGAGGATAGAAAATCCAAAGCCAGAAAACCCTGACAGTGAGCAGTAGGTTTCCTGGGATGTGAAGAAACAAAGGAATATTTGAGATGTGAAGTACATGGGTGGCACGGTGGCTCAGTGGTTAGCACTGCTGCCTCACAGCGCCAGGGACCTGGGTTTGATTCCAGCCTCAGGGTGACTGTGTGGAGTTTGCACATTCTCCCCATATCTGTGTGGGTTTCTTCTGGGTGGTCCAGTTTCCTCACACAGTCCAAAGATGTTCAGGTCAGGTGAATTGGCCAT
Source organism: Chiloscyllium plagiosum (assembly GCF_037043375.1). Lineage (NCBI taxonomy): Eukaryota > Metazoa > Chordata > Chondrichthyes > Orectolobiformes > Hemiscylliidae > Chiloscyllium > Chiloscyllium plagiosum. The sequence continues at coordinate 13,051,794 of NW_028270150.1, forward strand.
GCTAAATTGCCCATAGTGTTAAGTGCATTAGTCAGGCCGAAATGTAGGGGAATGGGTCTGGGTGGGTTGCTCTTCAGAGGGTCGGTGTGTGGACTTGTTGGGCCAAAAGGCCTATTTCCACACTGTAATCTAATTATGTAATGGAGAGCACTTCAAATGCTAGCTGGGAATGAATGGTCCCATCTGAGTATCAATAGCAAGGTTGTACAAGTGACTCATGAAATTACAATGACAGGTCACTAAGGTATTTGGGAAACATAGTCTAAAATACCAAAACAGTTTTTATTGGTCAGGATTACATAAAAATATGATCAAATTTTGACAAACATGTCATACAGGTCCAATAGTGATGAAACTGTAATTGTCAATTAAACCCCCACCTTTAATTCCCATACCAGCTTGCAAGGTTTTGGTTTCTTTTTCAAAGTCCTTCAGCCTGAACTGGTCCATGTTGGCCATAAGGTCATGTGACTTTGAAACTCTCTTTCTCAGGAGGCAGTTGAAGCAGAGTCTTTGGATATTTTTAAGGCAGATTGAGGTAGATTCTTGATAAGCGAGAAGGTGAAAGATTATTGGAGGAAGATAGGAGCATGGAGTCATCAGATCAGCCATGATCTTATTGAACGATGGAGTGAAGGGCTGAATGGTCTACTCCAGCACCTAATCCATACATTTGACTGAAGATCAGACTGTGCTTGAATTAGGTCTAGACTGTTCAGAGCCTCAACACTTATCAGGAGACAATTACTCAGTAACAATGAACCAAATTGAAATACAGTGCAAAATCTGTTGAGCATATTATGCTCAAATTAGATATGCATTTCTTGAGTATTCTGTCCAAGATGTGTTACCAAGCCACATAGGAAACACTCATCTCAAAAGCTAAAAGCAGAAGTTACTGGAAAAGCTCAGCAGGTCTGCCAGCATTTGTGAAGAGAAATCAGAGTTAACATTTCAGGTCCGGTGACCCTTCCTCAGTTCTTTGAGTTTATTTTAAATTCAACTCAGAAGTCCTAGCTGGTTCTCCATCTCAGTTCTGGTGGGGCTGACGAAGGGTTAAATTTGGATGTATCCACTTCTGGGTATCACCTGTTGCGTTAACACCTTATCACTGAAATGGTGAAGTCCGAGGAGCCCAGAACTCTTGAGGCTGCATGTGGTCCTGTGACAGGAGATTGCACAAACTCTCCCAAAGTTCGGTATGGAATCTTTGAACTTGCTGCCAAAAGTTGGGCAGACAGTTCAATTTAGCCCCATACTGTTTAACGCAGTAAGGTAATATCCTGAAATAGGACCATGTCAGGAAATTAAAGCCAAATTCTTAAGTATATGTGAGCAAGACAGTAGACAGCGAGGGCTGACTGTACACCAGCAAAGGGCCAGCTTGGGACTGTGTCAGAAATAATTACTTCAGACAATGAATGATCAAAATATTTAAAAAACACTCAGAGGACCCCGCAGTTTTTAAAAGCATGATGAATAGTTGGGTTTTGAAGACTTTTCATCCATGGGTAGTTGGGTTAATCTGAATGAAAGGTGCTGGTCAAACACATTCAGATAAAAGCCCACCAGCTGAGATCTTTAACTTTAGATAGGGGCAACAGTGAAATTGGAACTTTATGGAACAGGAGGAGGCTGATCAGATTGTTCCAATGTTTGCTAAGATCAGAGTGGATCTGTATCTTAACTCCATCCACCCATTCATTTTATCCCCTTGTCTAATAAAATAAATCTATCAATCCCGGATTTAAGATCTATTGGTTTTCATCAGAGAAGATTCCAGACTTCCAGAATCCTATGGTGGTAGAGTGTGGGGGCGTAGTCTGAGAACTGGGGCCGGACTGTTCAGGAAGCACCTCTACACACAAAGGGTGGGAGAGGTTTAGGACTCCCTCCCACAAGCAACAATATTGTTGGATCGGTTGTTAATGTTAAATCTGAGATAAATACATTTTTGTTAAGCAATTATATTAGGGGTAAGTTATATGGAATTACACCACAGATCAGCCATCAATCCCATTAAAATAGAGACAGGAAAACTGCAGATGCTGGAATCCAAAGTAGACAAGCAGGAGGCTGGAAGAACACAGCAAGCCTGAAGAAGGATTATACCTGAAACGTCGACTTCTCCACCTCCTGATGCTGCCTAGCTTAGTGTGTTCTTCCAGCATCCTGCTTATCTCCCACTGAATGACAGAACAGGCTCAAGGGGGCTAAATGGCCTACTTCTGATCCTATGTTCCTATCAGAAGCTCTACCAAACCAGTCATCTGAATGGTCTGAGTCTGATATTAAGGTTATGTTGTCTTGTCCTCGACTTCTGGAACCAGTGGGAAATGTTTCTGTCTACCTACTTTATGCATTTCTTTCATGACCTTAAAAACCTCAAATAGGTCACCCTATATTTCATGTCATTCAAATCTAGTTTACGAAATATCTCTTTACACTCTAATGATTGGAGCTCTGCGGATATTTTAGTGAATCTGCACTGCAATCTTGGTTTATACAGAGTCATAGAGATGTACAGCACAGAAACAGACCGTTTGTGCCAACCTGTCCGTGCTGGCCAGATATCCCAACCTAATCTCGTCCCATTTGCCAGCACTTGGCCCATATCTCTCCAAACCCTTCCTATTCATATTCCCATCCTAATGCCTTTTGCAACTGTACCAGCCTCCATAACATCCTCTGGCAGTTCATTCCATAAGCGCACCACCCTCTGTGTGAAACAGTTGCCCCTTAGGTCCCTTTTATATCTTTCCCTTCTCACCCTAAACCTACACCCTGTAGTTCTCGACTCTCCCACCCCAGGGAAAAGACTTTGTATATTTATGCTATCCACGCCCCTCACGATTTTATAAACACTTATGAGGTCACCCCTCAGCCTTCAACAGTCCAGGGAAAATAGTCCCAGCCTATTCAGCCTCTCCCAACAACTCAAATCCTCCAACCCTGGCAACTTCCTTGTAAATCCTACCTGAACACTTTCAAATTTCACAGCATCCTTCCGATAGGAAGGAGACCAGGATTGCACACAATATTCCAAAAGTGGCGTAACCAACATCCTGTACAGCTGCAGCATGACCTTCCAACTCCTATACTCAATGCTGTGACCAATAAAGGAAAGCATACCAAACGTCTTCTTCACTATCCTATCTACCTGAGACTCCACATTCAAGAAAGAGTCCCGAGGACCTTACCATTAAGTGTATAAGTCCTGCTAAGATTTGCTTTCCCAAAATGCAGCACCTTGCATTTATCTAAATTAAATTCCATCTGCCACTCCTCAGCCCATTGGACCATCTAATCAAGATCTCATTGTAATTTGAAGTAACCTTCTTCACTGTCCACTACACCTTCAAATTTGGTGTCATCTGCAAACTTACTAACTATACCTCCTATGTTCATATCCAAATCATTTATATAAAGGACGAAAAGTAGTGGACCCAGCACCGATCCTTGTGGCACTCCACTTATCGTAGGCCTCCAGTCTGAAAAGCAAGCCTCCACCACCACCCTCTGTCTTCTACCTTTGAGCCAGTTCTGCATCCAAATGGCTAATTCTCCCTGTATTCCATGAGATCTAACCTTGCTCATCAGTCTCCCATGGGGAACCTTGTTGAACGTCTTACTGAAGTCCCTGCTCTGCCCTCATTAATCCTCTATTACTTTTTCAGAAAACTCAATCAAGTTCATGAGAGATGATTTCCCACACACAAAGCCATGTTGACTATCCCTAATCAGTCCTTGCCTTTCCAAATACGTGTAAATCGTGTCCCTCAGGATTCCATCGAACAACTTGCCCAACACTGACGTCAGGCTCACTGGTCTATAGTTCCCTGGCTTGTTCTTACACCTTTCTTAAATAGTAGTACCACATTTGCCAACCTCCAATCTTCCGGCATCTCACCTGTGATTATCGATGATATAAATATCTCAGCAAGAGGCCCAGCAATCACTTCCCTAGCTTCCCACAGAGGTCTAGGGTACACCTGATCAGGTCCTGGAGATTTATCCACCTTTATGTGTTTCATGACATCCAGCACTTCCTCATCTGTAATATGGACATTTTTCAAGATGTCACCATCTATTTCCCCACATTCTATATCTTCCATCTCCTTTTCCACAGCAAACACTGATGCAAAATACTCGTTTAGTACCTCACCTATCTCCTACAGCTACATACAAAGGCCACCTTGCTGATCTTTGAGGGGCCGTATTCTCTCCCTAGATACCTTTTAGTCCTTAATATATTTGTAAAAATTCTTTGGATTCTCCTTAACCCTATTTGCCAAAGCTATCTCATGTCCCCTTTTTGCCCTCCTGATTTCCCTCTTAAGTATACTCCTCCTGCCTTTATAATCTTCTAAGGATTCACTCGATCTATCCTGTCTATACCTTACATATGCTTCCTTCTTTTTCTTAACCAAAACCTCAATTTCTTTAGTCATCCAGCATTCCCTATACCTACCAGCCTTTCCTTTCACCCTGACAAGAATATACTTTCTCTGGACTCTCATTATCTCATGTCTGAAGGATTTCCATTTTCCAGCCGTCCCTGTACCTGTGAACATCTGCCCCCAATCATCTTTTGAAAGTTCTTGCCTAATACCGTCAAAATTAGCCTTCCTTCAAATTAGAACTTCAACTTTCAGATCTGTTCTATCCTTTTCCATCACTAATTTAAAGCTAATAGAATTATGGTCGCTGGCCCCAAAGTGCTTCCCTACTGACACCTCAGTCACCTGCCCTGCCTTATTTCCCAAGAATAGGTCAAGTTTTGCACTTTCTCTAGTAGGCACATCCACATACTGACTCAGAAAATTTCCTTATACATCTTAACAAATTCCTCTCCAACTATGGCAGTCGCAGTCTATATTTGGAAAATTAAAATCTCCGACCAAAACCACCCTATTATCCTTACAGATAACTGAAATCTCCTTTCAAATTTGTATTTCTTTTCTAAGATGTAAGACCAGAACTGTACACTGAGTTCCAGATGAAATCTAGCCAGCACTGTATAATTGTAGCAAACTCTTTCCATTCAAGCTCCCTTTTTATGAAAGAGTAACACCGCAGAAATACATAAGAGCCATAAAGAGGGCTGACGATTTGCATTACTGTCCCAAAATTAATTTTAGCTCCTTCAGAGGTTCAATGGTTAGACAGTTCTGTAGTTACAATCGGCAAGTAAATGAAACATAATGCAGGAGTTATGGAGACTGTCAACTATGCTATTTTTGGATCCAGTGGAGAGATTAGTAAATATTGCAGTGGGTTTTGATGCCGTGTCAAACATTACCCTTTTACCTAAAGATGGTAAACTCAAAGTATGTGCGACCTGTGCATTGAGATGTAGGTCTGTGGGATGTGGGGATCTGCACGTAACACTGTTCCTGAGGTTACTTGCTCCATTTCTCTAATTGAGATTATCCATCTCTTTATGTACTGAAACATTCCTTTATTGATATCTGTATATAGTAGGCCAGCAAATACAGTTCCCTAGTGCAATGTCTAAGACATGCTTCACATGCTCAGTCTAGACTGTAGGCCTCTCTCTGACTGATGCCAGAGTCATGTTATCAGTACCAACACTTTAATTTCCATGAATCGTATTAACCCCTCAGTGTATAAAGGTCAGATCTCTACCCAATAAAAAGGGAGCTTGAATGGAAAGAGTTTGCTACAATTATACAGTGCTGGCTAGATTTCATCTGGAACTCAGTGTACAGTTCTGGTCTTACATCTTAGAAAAGAAATACAAATTTGAAAGGAGATTTCAGTTATCTGTAAGGATAATAGGGTGGTTTTGGTCGGACAATCTCCCAGTAGACAAGTGAATTGTACATCACTTCCCCAATGATGATGTAAACTTTCATATGTACATTTAATGTATCTGAACATTTTACATGACATCTCCTCCCAAGACTCTGATTCTCCATTAACTATTTCCATTCCATTTCCCCCGAAACTCTGATGCTACCCTTTCCACTACATCTTATTATTTATATCTACCTGTCCTGCAACAACAAACAAGGGGAATTTGAACAAATGTTTGCATAGAACATAATAACTAGGAGCTGAAGTAGGCAATTCAGCCCCTCTTGCTCTGCCATTCAAAATAATCATGGTTGATCCCATCTTGGCCTCAACTCCACTTTCATAGGCACATAGGAACTGGAGTAGGCCATTCAGCCCCTCTGTTTCTCCATTCAATGAGATCACAGCTGATATGTCGCTTAATTCCACATATTTCACTTAGGCCCATATCCCTTACTACTTTTGCTGAACAAACATTTATCTATCTCAAATTTTAAATTAATGTCTGAGCTAGCATCCACTGCTATCTATGGAAGAGAATTGTAAACCTCCAATTGCCTTTGTGTGCAGAAGTAATTCCTAGCATCAGAGACAGGAATAGTTGTTGCAGATTCGGGGATTTAGATGTTTCAGTAAGAACAGGGAAGGTGGTGAAAGAGGTGGAGATGTAGCATTGTTAGTCAAGGACAGTATTACGGTGGCAGAAAGGACATTTTAGGACTCGTCTACTGAGATACTAAGGGCTGAGGTTAGAAACAGGAAAGGAGAGGTCACCCTGTTGGGAGTTTTCTATCAGCCTCCGAATACTTCCAGAGATGTAGAGGAAAGGATAGATGATTCTGGATAGAAGCAAAAGTAATAAGGTAGTTGTTTGGGGGACTTTAACTTTCCAAATATTGACTGGAAATACTACAGTTCAAGTACTTTAGATAGGTCAGTTTATGTCCAATGTGTGCAGGTGGGCTTCCTGACACAGTATGTAGACAGGCCAACAAGGGGCGAGGCCACATTGGATTCAGTACTGGGTAATGATCCTGGGCAGGTGTTAGATTTAGAGGCAGGTAAGCACTTTGGTGATCATGACCATAATTCGGTTAGGTTTAGCGATAGAAAGGGATAGGTATATACTGCAGGGCAGGAGTTATAGTTGGGGAAAGGCAATTATGATGCGATTAGGCAAGAGTTAGGATGCATAGGGTAGGGAAGGAAACTGCAGGTGTTGTGGGCGCAATTGAAATGTGGAGCTTATTCAAGGACTGGCTACTGTGTGTCCTTGATAAGTATGTACCTGTCAGGCAGGGAGGAAGTGGTTGAGCGAGGGAGTTGTGGTTTACTAAGGAAGTTGAATCTCTCGTCAAGAGGAAGAAGAAGGTTTTTGTTAAGGTGAGAAGTGATGGCTCAATTAGGGCACTTGAGAATTACAAGTTAGCCAGGAAAGACCTCATGAGAGAGCTAAGAAGAGCCAGGAGGGGACATAAGAAGTCATTGGCAGACAGAGTCAAGGAAAACGTTAAAGCTTTCTACAGGTATAGCAGGAATAAAAGAGTGATTGGAGTAAGATTAGGACCAATCAAGGACAGTAGTGGGATGTTGTGTGTTGAGTCTGAGGAGTTAGGAGGAGCACTAAATGAATATTTTTCATCAGTATTCATACTGGAAAAAGACTATGTTGTCAAGGAAATATTGAGATACAGGCTGCTCGACATCGATGGGATTAAGGTTCACAAGGAAGAGGTGTTAGCAATTCTGGAAAGTGTGAAAATAGGTAAGTCCCCTGAGCCAGATGGGATTTATCCCATGATTTTCTGGGAAGCCTGGGAGGAGATTGCAGAACCTGTGACTTTGATCTTGTTGTTATCATTGTTGACAGGAATTGTGCCAGAAGACTGAAGGATAGCAAATGTTGTCCCCTTGTTCAAGAATGGGAGTAGAGACAAACCTGGTAATTATAGACCTGTGAGCCTTACTTCAGTTGTGGGTAAAGTGCTGGAAAAGGTTATAAGAGATAGGATTTATAATCATCTTGAAAGGAATAAATTAATTAGTCAACACGGTTTTGTGAAGTGTAGGTTGTGCCTCACAAACCTTATTGAGTTCTTTGAGAAGATGACCAAACAGGTGGGTGAAGGTAAAGCAATTGATGTGGATTTCAGTAAGACATTTGATAAGGTTCCCTACTGTAGGCTATTGCACAAGGTACATAGGCATGGGATTGAAGGTGATTTAGTGGTTTGGATTAGAAATTGTCTAGCTGAAAGAAAACAGAGAGTGGTGGTTGACAGGAAATATTCATCCTGGAGTTCAGTTACTAGTGGTGTACAGCAAGGATTTGTTTTGGGGCCACTGCTGTTTGTCATTTTTATGAATGACCTGGATGAGGGAGTAGAAGGAGGATTAGTAAATTCGTGGATATCACTAAGTTCAGTGGAGTTGTGAATGTTGTCAAAGGACATTGCAGGTTACAGAGGGATATAGATAAGTTGCAGAGCTGGGCTGAGATATGACAAATAAAGTTTAATGCAGAAAAGTGTGAGGTGATTCACTTTGGAAGAAGCAACCGGAATAAAGAGTACTGGACTAATGGTAAGTTTATTGGTAGTGTAGATGAGCAGAGAGATCTTGGTGTCCATGTACATAGATCCCTGAATGTTGCCACCCAGGTTGAAAGGGTTGTTAAGAAGGCCTGCAGTGTGTTAGCTTTTATTGGTAGTGGGATTGGATTTCAGAGCCATGAGGTCATGTTGCAGCTGCACAAAACTCTGGTGCGGCCGCATTTGGAGTATTGCTTACAGTTCTGGTCACCGCATTATAGTAAGGATTTGGAAGCTTTGGAAAGGGTTCAGAGGAGTTTACTAGGATGTTGCCTAGTATGGAGGAAAGGTCTTATGAGGAAAGGCTGAGGGACTTGAAGCTGTTTTTGTTCGAGAGAAGAAGGTTGAGAGGTGACTTAATTGAGATGTACAAGATAATCAGAGGGTTAGACAGGGTGGACAGTGAGAGCCTTTTTCCTCAAATTGTGATGGCTGGCACAAGGGGGCATAGTTGACTGGCCAACTTTAAGGATATTTAAATGGTCATTGGATGAACATGGAATAGTGTAGTTTAGTTGGGCTTCAGATTGGTTTCACAGGTTGGCACAACATCGAATTCTGAAGTGCCAGTACTGCGCTTTAATACTCTATGTTCTATCTCTCCTCAACAGTCTGATCATAATTTTTAGTCTATACCCCTCTTTCTAGAATCCTCAACCAGGGGAAATAGTTTACCTACCTGTCCTTTCCTATTCCTATCTGGAAGCTTTGATGAGATCACCCTTTAACCTTTGAAAATAGGCCAAATTTGTTCAATCATTCCTTATAAATTAACCCTTGAAGTCCAGGTATCATTCTGTGAACCACACTGTTCTCCCTCCAAAGCCAATATATCCACCCTAAGCCTGCATCCCATAACCCTCTAACCCATTATGCATTAAAAACCTGTCCATTTCCTCCTTGGATTTATTCATTGTTTGTTATGATGTAGACTGTTGCCATTTGAACGCACGTAGAAAGGAGATGGAAGCCCATGGCCAATTTTTAGGCAGAGCCAAAATTGGCCATGGCGAGATTGAAAATGATGGTCTATCAGGAGATTCTCTCAGGGTTAGAGTACATCAGGTTGTTCAATACATTTCCCTTTGACTCTTTTATAGGGAAGTATTTAGCTCCATTTAGCAACAACCCACAGTGGCATGACCATGTGATCAGAAAATGGGAAATCACAGGCACAGACCTGTATTCCAATGCTCTAGCAGGGTGTTGCAGCATTCCAGAGTGTCGGCATTAAGCAGGGTTTTCTACTGGGATTAAGGCAGACTGTTTTAAGTACCGAACTGCATACTTAAGAAATGTATTATCCCACATTGCCAAAGATGTGAATTTGCTGCAGGGATTTTACATCAGTCACCAAGTAGGGGAAAATCAAATAAATTATGGGCGTAAAAGAGAAAGGATCAGAAAGAAATTATTCAACAGAATTCTTATGGTGGTTTGTCAGAGTTAACAAAACAGTGAGATGTACCAGTTACTGCTTTCCATATTTATTTTGCAGGCTGCTAATTGCACCATCACCGCAGTGATATTGTTGAAGATAATTCGCAGTCAGGACCAGTGCTGCTTTCTGTCTCACTAATCCCAGTTGCTTGAATCTGTCACAGGATGTACTGAAGCTAATGAAGAATGGAATAGTATCAGAGTCATGTCAATCACCAAGCAGGGAATGGAATGGAATGAATGGATTTTTCTGTCGTGATAAAAGACATATTGGCCTCGGAGAGGATTCACTGCAGATTTACCAAGATGGTACAGGGGCTTAAAGGATTAATTTATGAGGATGGTTTGCATTAATTTGGCTGATAGTTTCTTGACTTTCCCCTGTAGTTCAGTGGGTAGCCTTCGTTTCAGAAGGTTTTGAGCTCAAACTCGAGTCTAAAGACTTGAGCAGAGGATTTAGTTGATGCTCTGGTGTATCACTGTAGAAGTGCTGCACTCTCAGACGAGCTCTCAGACGGTCATTCTGGTGAGACGTTAAAACAAGACTTTGCCTGTCCTTCTAGGTGGCTATTAAAATACTACCTAGACTCTCTGCCCACTCTCTCTCTCCATGCCCCCTCTCTCCATCCCTCAACCATGCCTCCTCTTTGCCCCTCTCTCTCCGCTATCTCCCCCCTGTTTCCCCTGGGAGGTAAGGGTGACTGTCCTTGACATCAAGGCAGTATCAGACCAGGTGTGGATTCAAGGAACCCTAATAAAACTGGAGTCAATGGCAATCAGGGAGTAAACTCTGTATTGCTTGCAGCCATTCCTGGCAAATAGGAAGGTGGTTGTGATAGTTGGTGGTCAGTATTCTCAGCTCCAGGATATCTCTACAGGAGCTCCTCAGGGCAGTGTCCTAGGCCGAGATATCTTCAGTTGCTTCTTCAATAACATTTCCTCCATCATAGGGTCAGACATAGGAATGGTCCCTGGTGATTGCACAATATTCAGCAACATTTATGACTCCTCAGATACTGAAGCATGTGTCCACTTGCAGCAAGACCTGGACAATATTCAAACTGGGGCAAATACCAGATATTGACAGTCGCTTACAAGAGAGAATCCAACCATCTCCATCTGATGGTCAACAGCATTATTATATCGTTGATCCAGAATTCTGTATACCATACATCCCATAGCAGGGTCCACTACAACATCACATCAAGATTCCTTCAATGGTGCCTTCCAAACTAATGCTCTCTCCCACCATGAAGGACAAAAACAACAGTTCAAGGAGCATCAACATCTGCAACTTGCCCTCTCAGTCATTCATCATTCTGATATGTAACTATATCACTCTTCCTTCACTGTCAGAATCCTAGAATTCCCTTCCAGACAGCACTATGGGTGTCCCTACACCCCAAGGACTCCAGTGATTTAAGAAAGTGATGGCAATAAGTGCTGGCTTTTCCACTGACACTACATCCCAAAACAAAATTTTAAAAAAAAATCAAAGGAAGAAGGGATAGGAACAGGATTAGGTAATTCAGTCTTTCAAGTATACTTCACCATTCTAGAGCATGTTTGACCATTGAACTCAATGTCATTATCCCATGCTATTGCTACAGCTCTTGCTATCATTAAAATCAAGAAATCCATCAATCTCTGTTTTGACCAACTCAACGTCTGAGATTCATGGCCACCTGGCTAAGAGAATTCCAAACGTTCACAGTTCTCTTGAGTGACTAAATACATCTCATCTCTGTCCAAAAAGGCTTGCCCTTTACTCTGAGACTGTGTACACTGGTCCCCGAACCATCCTTTCTGCATCTGTTCTGCCAAACCCTTTAGGATTTTGGAACTTTCAATGAGATTGCCCTTTGTTCTTCTGAACACTAGAGAATACAGGCTCTTGCATTTATCCAAATTAAACTCCATCTGCAATTCCTCAGCCCATTGGCCCAGTTGATCAAAATCTCTTTATAATCTTGATAACCTTCTGCACTGCCCACTATACCACCAATTTTGGTGTTATTAGTAAACTTACTAAATATGCCTCCTAAATTCTCATACAAATCATTTATATAAATTACAAACAAAATGGACCCAGTACCAATCCCTGTGGAATACCACTGGTCAGAGGCCCCCAGTCTGAAAAACAATCCTCTAACATCACCCAATGTCCCCTATCGTAAAGTTAATTTTAAACCCAATTGGCAAGCTTTCCCTGAATTCCATGTGATCTAACCTTACTAATTAATCTACTCTGTGGGAATTAGTCAAAGGCTTAACTAAAGTCCGTGTAGAAATCATGCCCACTCTGTCCTCATTAATATTTTTGGTTATGCCTTCAAAAATAACTCAATCAAGTTTGTGAGACATAATTTCCCACTGCACTCCCTTGATGGAAAATCTGTTTTTTCCTTTGGTAATGGGACCAAAACTGTACACAATACACCAGGTCTCAGCAAAATACAGTTTTGCCACGATTGAAGCAATATATTTTTACTCCTTTACTCAAATGCCTCTTCCATGAAGGCTTATGGAACATTTGCCTTCCTCATTGTTTGCTGCATCTGCATGTCAGATTTCACTGATTTAAGAAGAAAGATACCTAAATCCCTTTGGACATTAACACTTCCCAATCTCTCACCATTAGAAAGCACTCTTCATCTCCACTCCTCACATTAAAGAGGAAGACCCCACACTTATCCACCATAAGACCAGAAGACATAGGAGCGGAAGTAAGGCCATTCGGCCCATCAAGTCCACTCCGCCATTCAATCATGGCTGATGGGCATTTCAACTCCTCTTACCCGCATTCTCCCCGTAGCCCTTAATTCCTTGTGACATCCACATTATATATCATCTGCTGTGTTCTTTACTTAGTCAGTCTGTCCAAATCCCCTTGAAGATTCTTTGCATCACAGCAGCACATTCCCAATCTGTTTAGTGTAATCTGCAAATTTTGAAATATTAAAACTGGTTCTCACATCCACATCATTAGTGAACAGTTGGGGCCCAAGCACTGATTCCTACAATACTTCATCTACCATCAGGAGTCAACCTAAGACTGACATTTATTGTTACTGCTATCCTTCTGTTAACCAATCCTCAATTTATGCCAATATATTACCCAAGTTATGATTGTCATGAAAATGGACTGTCAACATTAAACTTTGTAATCTGAATTTACTATCTTAGGATTTCATGGACTAAATATGCTACTCACCTAAACAGGATGTTGTAATCACCTGACAAGTCCCCACAGAATATACAAAATTACCATTTTAATCAAGAGATACTGGAACGCACTCCCTATATGGTATCAGGGTGGCTGATAGTGCATAACTAGCTTAATGGAAGGTAACCTTCAGTAGTATATGCATCCAGGACCTCAGCTAAGCAGAGCGTAAACACAGGATAAAAACAATGACTGCAGATGCTGGAAACCAGATTCTGGATTAGAGGTGCTGGAAAAGCACAACAGTTCAGGCAGCATCCGAGGAGCAGCAAAAGCCCTTCATCAGGAATACAGGCAGAGTGCCTGAAGGGTGGAGAGATAAATGAGAGGAGGGTGAGGGTGGGGAGAAAGCAGCATAGAATACAATAGGTGAGTGGGGGAGGGGATGAAGGTGATAGGTCAGGGAGGAGGGTGGAGTGGATAGGTGGAAAAGAAAATAGTCAGGTAGGACAAGTCATGGGAACAGTGCTGAGCTGGAACTGAGGTGGGGGAAGGGGAAATGAGGAAACTGTTGAAGTCCACATTGATGCCCTGGGGTTGAAGTGTTCTGAGGCGGAAGATGAGGCGTTCTTCCTCCAGGCGTTGGGTGGTGAGGGAACAGCGGTGAAGGAGGGCCAGGACCTCAATGTCCTCGACAGAGTAGGAGGGGGAGTTGAAATGTTGGGCCACAGGGCGGTGTGGTTAATTGGTGCGGGTGTCCCGGAGATGTTCCCTAAAGCGCTCTGCTAGAAGGCGTCCAGTCTCCCCAATGTAGAGGAGACCGCATCGGGAGCAACGGATACAATAAATGATATTGGTGGATGTGCAAGTAAAACTTTGATGATGTGGAAGGCTCCTTTAGGGCCTTGGATGGAGGTGAGGAAGGAGGTGTGAGCGCAGGTTTTACAGTTCCTGCGGTGGCAGGGGAAGGTGCCAGGATAGGAGGGTGTGCTGTAGGGGGGTGTGGACCTGACCAGGTAGTCACGGAGGGAACGGTCTTTGCGGAAGGTGGAAAGGGGTGGGGAGGAAAATATATCCCTGGTGGTGGGGTCTGTTTGGAGGTGGCGGAAATGTCGGCGGATGATTTGGTTTATGCGGAGGTTGGTAGGGTGGAAGGTGAGCACCGGGGTGCTCTGTCCTTGTTACGGTTGGAGGGGTGGGGTCTGAGAGCGGAGGTGCGGGATGTGGACGAGATGCGTTGAAGGGCACCTTTAACCACGTGGGAAGGGAAATTGCGGTCTCTAAAGAAGGAGGCCATCTGGTGTGTTCTGTGGTGGAACTGGTCCTCCTGGGAGCAGATACGGCGGAGGCGGAGGAATTGGGAATACGGGATGGCATTTTTGCAGGAGTTAGGGTGGGAAGAGGTGCAATCCAGGTAGCTATGGGAGTCGGTGGGTTTGTAAAAAATGTCAGTGTCAAGTTGGTCGTCATTAATGGAGATGGAGAGGTCCAGGAAGGGGAGGGAGGTGTCAGAGATGGTCCAGGTAAATTTAAGGTCAGGGTGGAATGTGTTGGTGAAATACACCCAGATAGAGAAGGAAGGATTGGTGATCATATTTGGAGTCAGGAAGTTCCACCGATACCTTTATGGATGTAAGTTTCTAATAATAACAGACCCAACCCCTGCTAGATCTACTTAAAGAGGACAAGAACAAAGAACAAAGAAAATTTACAGCCCAGGAACAGGCCTTTCGGCCCTCCAAGCCTGAGCTGATCCAAGTTTACTGTCTAAACCTGTTGGTCAATTCCTAAGCATTTGTATCCCTCTGCTCCCCACCTATTCATGCATCTGTCCAGATGCATCTTAAATGAATCTACCATGCCTGCCTCTACCACCTCTGCTAGCAACGCGTTCCAAACACCCACCACCCTCTGAGTGAAGTATTTGTCGCGTGTATCCCCCTTAAACTTTCCACCTCTCACCTTGAAAGCGTGACGTCTCATTATTGAATCCTTCACCCTGGGAAAAAGCTTGTCTCTATCCACCCTGAATATACCCTTCATGATATTGTAGACCTCAATCAGGTTCCCCCCTTAATCTCCTTTTTTCTAGTGAAAATAAACTTAACCTACTCAATCTCTCTTCATAGCTACCAGACAACATCCTCGTAAACCTTCTCTACACCCTCTCCAAAGCGTTCACATCCTTTTGGTAATGTGACTACCAGAACTGTAAACCCAAGGTAGTATCATCCATAGCTTCAGGCCAAATTCAGCAGTGGGCTCTAATATTAATTACAAGTTGGAACATCGTCCGGGAGGCTGACTAACTAATGCGAATGCATTGGGCTGCCTCCCACTGGCAGATACACCACCAGTGGAAATGTCACTGGAAGAGTCTGTGATGGTTTTAAATTTTCCAGACATTTCCAGTCCCAGCTGACAATATCAGAGTTCAGATACAGAAAGGGCCGGTCCTGGCAAAACTGAAACAGCGGGTGGTCACAATCAGAACTGAAATCTTTTTGGACCTGGAGACACCAGGTCACAGTAGAGTACGGCATATTATTATTGAGAACAAAAGTGATTGTCCAAGCAAAGGTCACCATGAGATACTGGTTGAGCTGCACCAGGGCCATCCAGGCGCTTCCAAAATGAAGACATTGGTGAGGAGTTATGTCTGGTGACCAGGATTGAATACAGACATAGCCATGTGGTAGGACAGTATCCAAAGTGCGAATGAGGACAAACATTACCGCCAGCAGCTCCCCTGTCTTTGGGGGAAAGGTTGGGTAAACTCTGGACTCGGTTACATCTTGACTATGCAGGTCCTTTCATGGGTTTGATATTATTAGTCATTGTGGGTACCCACTCAAAGTGGTTGGACGTGCATTGAGTTAATTTGTCCAACACAAGGGCAATAATAGAAAAACTGTGTGCATCTTTTGCAGCACACGGGGTCCCAGGTAACAGGCCATTGTTTACCAGCAGAAAATTTGAGTATTTCCTAAAGTTGAAAGGTATTCAACATATAACGACAGCTCCATGCCATCCATCATCCAATGGTCTGATAGAAAGTGCAGACCAAAGTTTAAAGAAACAGCCTACAGCTTTACCAGATCCCAAACTGGTCCAGTTCCTGTTTGATTGTAGAACCACCCCTCATGCAACTGC
The DNA here is from genome assembly GCF_037043375.1 of Chiloscyllium plagiosum. Taxonomy (NCBI): domain Eukaryota; kingdom Metazoa; phylum Chordata; class Chondrichthyes; order Orectolobiformes; family Hemiscylliidae; genus Chiloscyllium; species Chiloscyllium plagiosum. Next base: position 13,067,964 of record NW_028270150.1, read on the forward strand.
AGAGATAGCTCCAGCAGAGTTGCTAATGAGGAGAAGACTCAGCACCAGGTTAAGTCCGATCTTCCCGGGCCTGGAGTTGGGTAGGGTGAAACAGCATCAAGAACGCTAATGCCAGACACAAGGCTCAGCCAAGCGAGAGAGACAGTTTACTTCAGGTGACAATGTTTGGTGTAGCAACCATGGAAATGCCCCTGTCTGAGAAGAGACATGGTCAAGGTGAGGCCAGGTCCAGTGACGTATAAAGTACCAGTAGGCGCGATGGTCCTGAACAAGCACATGGACCATATGAAAACTGCAAACTCTCAAACAGTGCGGGAGCTAAACGTGCCTGGTTCCTCGACAGCTTTTCCGACTGTTCTGAAACCTCTCCATTAAAGATGCCTTGTGTTCTCCCTTTCCAGTAAAGATACCTTGGAATCTGAGATGGACATGGTAGATGTCACCATCTCGATGCCTTTGCCCCGTCTGAAGAATGAATTTTTTCCAAGACGCTCCTGGAGCAAGAGGTGAACTACTTGAGTGTTACACACCACCCGTATCAGAGGGAGAGTCGGAGGAACCTGATCCCAGGTTAAACGTCCCAGGAGGAGCACCTATATAAAAAGAACTGGCAGATGTCTTTGAACTCAAAGGGGGAGGGATGTAATGATTGTAATTAGGTCAACCAGGTGGGCCTCATAGAATATCAGTTACCTGATTGGGGCTATTAATCTGGTCTAGTCAGGGATCCCTGGCTGAACATAAACAAGAGAGTCAGACATACTGTTCACCCTGAGAGCTGGACGACTCTCCATGTGTAAATAAAGGGGGACTTGGTAACGGGATATGGGCCTCTGCAGTATTATTTCACTGTGAAGTAGATCATTCCCATTAATTTCACCAGTGCTACGCCAGTACTAAAACATAGTTCTTTCAGTTTCTCATTCTCACTTGTTCCTTGGTTCATTCTTTAAGTACTTCAAGGCCTACGGTGGCTCAGTGGTTACCACTGCTGCCTCACAGCGCCAGGGACCCGGGTTCGATTCCCGCGACTATCTGTGTGGAGTTTGCCTATTGTCTGTGTGGGTTTCCTCCGGGTGCTCTGGTTTCTTCCCACAATCCAAAGATGTGCAGGTCAGGTGAATTGGCCATGCTAAATTGCCCACAGTGTTAGGTGCATTAGTCAGGGGTAAATATAGAGTAGGGGAATGGGTCTGGGTAGGTTATTCTTCGGAGGGTCAGTATGAACTTGTTGGGCCGAAGGGCCTGATTCCATACTGTTGGAATCTAATCTACTAGCCATTTCCTGTCTACAAGGTTTCCAATGCATCACAGCCAACCTGGTCTTCAATCCATTAATAGTTTTCTTTATTTCGGTTTAAGATTCTTGTTTCGGAATGAACTACATCTTTTTCAAACTTAATTGAAAATTCCTACTTATTATGGTCACTTTTTTTTTAACGATAAAGATTAATATCTTCTCATTGCATAATACCAGATCAAGAGAAGGTTATCCCTAGCATCCTGCAAAATATCTATCCCTCAGCCAACTACATTAAGAGCTGATTATCTGGTCATTGTCACACTGATATTTATGGGTGTTTGCTGTGAATAAAACAGCCACTGTGTTTCTATACATCACAACTCTGGCTGCCCTTCCCAATAATTGCATTGGTTCGAAAGGGCTTTGGGTCAATTTCGTTTAACATCTTCATTTCTGTTACATCCTTTTGAGATGATTGTAAATTGTAAATTAACTCTGAAAGGATGCAACAGGAGGTCGTTGAGAGGACGTTGTCGAGTTCAAGGGATTTATACATTGTTGATATCATCTTTTGGTTCAATTGAAGAGCAGATCATAGAGGTATTTAAGGGAAAGCTGGATAAGTACATGAAGGTGAAAGGAATAGAGGGTTATGCAGCTAGATTGAGATAAAGCAAACCAGACTCTTACTGCTTGTTACCTGTTATTTCATCTCTCACCCCCACCCCATCCAGGCATTTCACTTTGGTTCTCCCTCCCCTTCTCAAAAGCATGAAAGCTGGTGTTGACCAATTTCCTGTTTCTGAACCGTGCATCAAAGCAAAGAGAAGAGTATGTGCCATTGTAAAACATGCAACATTCAAGCTGTACAAGAGGCTGTCAAAGGCTATCAGAGTTACAAAATATTGGCCCAGAAAGGAGTAAAGAAATGGCTGGGAAAGTACAGTAAATTAATCCAGGGCAGAACGGGAAGAGACCATTTACAAGGTCGGAGCCGGAAGATCTGTAAGGAATGTTGTGTTTTGCGATTTTTAAAAATATTCATTCATGTGGACATCATTGACTGAGCCAGCATTTATTGCACATCTCTAATTGCCCAGAGGGCAATTGAGAGTCAACCACTGTGCTGAGGGCAGGAGTACTGTGTGTAGTTCTGGCCACCATACAGGAGGAAGCATGTGATTGCACTAAAGGATACAAAGGAAATTCACCAGGACGTTGTCGAGTGGAGAAGCTGAGCTATGAAGAGAGGCTGGAATAGGTCAGGTTGTTTTCTTTGAAGCAGAGAAGGATGAGGGGGGACCTGATAGAGATGTATAAGACTGTGAGGGCCAGAGGAGGATGGATAGGAAACAGCTGATAGAGCTGTTCTTTACTCTGCCGTTGCAAACTTACTCTGGACTAAGCCTTTGTTTCTTTAGCATAACTGAGGTTTCTGTTACCTGTTATTTCAACTCTCACCCCCACCCCATCCAGGCATTTCACTTTGGTTCTCTCTCCCCTTCTCAAAAGCATGAAAGTTACTGTATTTCCATCCTCCTTCAAATCAGACTGGAACCATAAAACCTCTACAGTGCGGAAAGAGGCCATTCGGCGACTGATCCTCCAAAGAGCATCCCACCCAGACCCACATTTCCCACGGCTAATCCACCCAGCCTGCACACCCCAGGGTAAGTCAGCAAGGCCAATCCACCTACCCCAGCTTTGCAACTGTGGGAGGAAACCGGAGCAAACCCGTGCAGACAAGGCGAGTGTGTGCAAACTCCCCACAGACAATCACCCAGGGCTGGATTCAAACCCAGGGTCTAGAGTGTGGTGCTGGAAAAGCGCAGCAGGTCCGGCAACATCTAATGCCCTGGCGCTGTGAGGCAGCAGTGCTAACTACTGAGCTACCGTGCCACCCCCACTTTCAACCTGAACTGCTTTTATCCCCACGGATATTGAGAGACCCGCTGAGTTTCTCCAGCAACAAAACAGAAAAGACATTGTAGTGTCCGTGCAGAGACAGCAGAATTGACGTTTCGGGTCCAGTCACCCTACTTTCTGCTGAGAGTATTTCCAGTCCTTTGTTTCGATTTCAGATCTCCAGCATCTGTACTTCTGTAGCAGCACAGGCATCTGAGCGGTGCTGTTCCTCCATAATAATTCTATGTAATATGATTCGATACCATTGCAGTATCTGCAATAGGAACAGAAATAACGTAGAGAATGCTTTGTCCCAGAGACCGTTACAGAGCATTGTGAAGGAATGACACTGAGTCACAACATAACATATAACTTACTTTGTTCCCTCTCATCAAATCAGTGAACTCTGTTTAATAAATACCATTTGCCGACAAAGCACTATTTTCTATGCACCGTCCACCACAATCTGTTTCACGGCTCACGATCACAGGCTGCTGTTGGGTGGGTCCTCACTTATTTGCATGTAAATCGCGCACACATCAAAAATAATACACACCACAAATTAACGAGGAGCTCCCTTTTGCTGATGGCTGCCTTATGTGTTTAATTAGCGCACAGTAATTGATGGTTAAGGGTTTCCGGGGTCTTTTTTTTTTGTACTGTATAAAGCCCTTTGCGGATTTTAAATACACAGAAAAAGAGTGTGCATAACGGAAATGTGAAGTGACTGACGGTCGATTCGGCTCTGGTAATGATCTTCATTTTTCCGGGTTTGTTTTTGCACATTTTTAATTACTCCACACCAGAGGCAAGGTGACTCTGGCGTGCCGCACGCAAACTACTCTCCGCGATTACTTGGGTCATTTCTATCCGACAGGGGCAATAAAAACAGACACAAAGCAGAGCAATAAACGAACAGCCACTTTATTTCTTCACATCAGCTCACCAAGCATTCTGGGAAAATAGATCCAGGGTCTAAAGCTTATTTTGTTGCATTCTGCATCGGGTGAATTTTGTTCTCGTTCAGGGACGTGTGAATTATTTTAATTTCTGCAAGCTGAGCTCTTACAAATTTATTTATTGGACTAAGATAGCATGACGGGAGGTGCAGAGAAACAGGGAGGAAGCAGTAATTATAGGTAACCGTGTGTAAATGCTGCCAATGAGAGAGACGGGTGAGGATCCCCCCCCCCCCCCGGATTATGAAGAAACATAGCAGGACGCTGCAATTTAATTAATTTTGAGTGGCCTCTTATTGGCTGCAGTTTTGCAGAATGACTGGTTGGAAAGGTCTCTGCTTACAAGGGGTCCCTGAGCAGGAAATCTATTGTATGCTGAAGTTGATATGACTGTATTCTTTGGCAAAGTGGGTGAGAGAGGGAAAGAACTGAACTCTAAAAAGCTTCGTAGCGATCTCCACACTCATTTTTTTTTGTATTCCAACAGATGTTAGCGTGTTCCAAACCCCTGGCTGACTCTCTTCCCCCCTGCCCTCTCAATCACTCCGTTAAGGACACGGCGCTACCTACCCCATGCACGGTTCTTCTTTTAAAAAAAAACAACGAACTTTTCAGGGGACAGAGAAAGGGATGGTCTATATATACGCTTTATCAAAAACAAAAATTCAAGATTTCTAAAAAGTCGCCGGTAGCTTATGAAAAGGGTCCTGAGCATAGAGTGTAACATTAAAGAGATAGATGTGAAGATTTCTGCTCAGAACAAAGGATAACAGTTTCTAGCCTGGGGTTCAGCTGACGGTTTTTATATTATTGGGGTTTTTTTTGTGGACCAAGAATTTTTCGCCAAATTATTATGTTTTTTACATGAAAGCCAGTGACGATTCAATCGCCCCTGGTTCCACTCTATAATTGGAAGCAAGTAGATTATTTACTGTTTGTTTCACCAGATAGGGTGAAATTCCCCCCCCCCCCCCGGTTTCATATAAAAAGAATCACCCCCTGGAAAGGAACGCAATCTGGGCTGGCTGCCAAGGGCTGGCATTTCAACAGCAGTAGCTTTTCAGAGTGGAATGAGAGGTTGTGGGAAGGGAGGGTAGTCCTATCTCTCACTCCCGCCTTTGCTGTTCTCTATCTCTGTTGTCTGCTTCACTCCGTATTCTCTCTCGATTTCTTTGTCTCTATTGCTACACAGAAGTCTATCTGTTGCTCCCTCTCTGTCTTTCTGTGTCTACTTCCCCCTATCGTTGCCTATGTCGAGCTTTCTGTCTCTATCTCGGGGAGCCCAGTACTGTCGAGACATAGCTAGGTCTCAGAAGATTGCCCGTGAAAACAGCAGCACACGAAAGAAACCAAGAGAGAACCAAATCTGGTTCTCGGTCGCTGCCAAAGTTGAAAGGCTTCAGGAGGGAGAGTTGCCAATCCCTGTCTCAGCCAATCTGTCACATCATTGGTGAGGAACCCATTTGCATCATACGTTAATGAGCTTTGTTTAACATATTGCTTTCCAAGCCGTTAGAGCTTCTCATTAATGACACTGTATGTATGGAGTGATTCATTACGGCTGTGGTGCAGTTAGCGCTCTTATTTCGGGTTGCGGAGGGTGTATTGGGCCAGGGAAGGTGAGGGTGTACTAACGACATTGCAGAACGTTTCGTCATATTGGCGGACAACTTTCTAAATCATTAGTGATACATCCAACTAACTCTGCCATAACTATCAACATGTCGGCTTCTTTCCCTCTTTGACCCTTTCACACTTATCTTCCTTTTCCTCGCCATCTTTAACTCCCACTTTCTCCTTCTTCACCTTTTCCTGCTGTGCCTCTACCTCTATCGTTTTGCCCTTTGCTTCCTTTTTTTATTTTTTCCCTGCTCCCCTGTTGCTCACTTTCACTATTTTCTAGGCTCCTCCCTTTCCCTTAGCCCCATTTTCCTGTGTTTCTGCTCCACCTCTCCCTCTCTCTCCCTCCTTCCTTCCCTCTTTCATCCTCAGAGTATCCCTGTTTTTGAGAAAGATCAGAGAAGCAGCAATTATATCTCCAGTGCCGATGAATGCAGCACTTAGAAGCTTGATGTACCTAGCAGGCACCACAGAACCTTGATCTGAATTGTGTGTTGGACTCTAGTTAATTGGTGCGAAAACCAGACTGAATTCGGTATCTTGTAAACATTGAATTTAATACAGGTTATATTCTGATTTTAAATACTAATTGGTTGGTGTGCCAACAACCAACAAATTTCACCCTATCTGGTGAAACAAACAGTAAATAATCTACTTGCTCCTATTATAGAGGGAACCAGGGGCAATTGAATTGTCACTGGCTTTCATGTAAAAAAAAACATAATATTGCAAATATAGAAGACATCTCAGCCTTTCTTTGCAGGGGGAATGATGTAAATGGCTTCAGGAATGTTGATTTATTAACAAATAGAATTGAGGTCAATCTTCCCCTTTACACAATTTGCACTGATTTGCATCTGCTTTACTGGATCAGTCAAGAATGTGTACGTGTGTGAGAGAGACTGAGGGGAGGGAGAGAGAGAGAGAGATGGTAAAAGACAGAGGGGAGAGACCAGAGAGAGGGTCACTGGGAGAGATGGAGACAGATGGAGAGAAGGTGAGAGATAGGTGGAAGTGCAGGGCTATGACAGGTAGATTGACGCATGGCTGGTATCCAGTTACAGTACCACATTACTGTGGGATCTGCGAGCAGTTTATCAGCTACACATCAGTATTCACCTGGCATGGCTGTTCTGATTAGCTCCCCTTGCTATAAATCTTGGAATCTGAATTGTGCATAATGCATCAAGTACACACTGGAGTGGAGGGGGGGGGGGCCTTCCTGGGAAGGGGTGGGGGACTGTGGGCAAGGAGAAAGGAAAGGGTGGGGGTGGTGGGAAACGATGGGCTTGTCTCCCTCCCACTCGCCTATCGAGGACTCTTGGCTCAGTGTCAGAACCTAACACATTATTCACCCACAGGCTCCCTCTAAGACCTTACAGCTGCAACAGTCACGTGTGCCATAACAAAATGTACACCCTGCTCCTGCCTCCATAAATTAAGATTTCCGAGACACTTGTACTCTGGTAAAGGTTACTGGATAATTGAGAGGTCCTTTCCTGTTGATTTTCACCCTCCCTCCCCCCCCCCCCCACACACACACACACAGACACACGCTACCCCCCCCCCACACACACACAGACACACGCAACCCCCCCCCTCCCCACACACACACACAGACACACCACATTGGTTTTGTTTTATTGCTCATCATTTTGTATGCATCTGGGTTGACCTGAGGAGCTGCTGTATCCTTCTTCTTCAGTGTGCATTTTGATAGAGGAAAAAAAATCCCAACACAATAATAATCAGAATGCTTTCTGTTCAGATAGTTATCGGCCACACACTCCCAACCTTCAAAAACAAATGGTGAAGTGTCATTTAATTTTTAATCATCTCGCCTTTGTTTTGAAATCCTTCTAATGCCTCAGTCCTCCTACCGCTTCCCTATCTCTGCAAGTTCCCCAGTTCCTGCCTGTGTCACCACCCCCCCCAACACCCCTCCGATCTCCGCCTTCCTCCAAAGCTGGTCTTTTGCAGATCCTCCATTTCCATCATTCCATCATGCACGGCAATGTTTTCAACTACTTGGGTCCTAACCTCTGGAACTCTTCCCCCCCACTTCCCACACCAAAACCTCTCTGCCTCTCTCTCCCCCTTTAAGATATTCCTGAAAGCGCCAATACTCTGACGCAGCTTTTAGTCACCCCTTCTAATTATAGAATCACACATGCCCTTCAGCCCATTGAGCCTGTACCAAAAATGCACAACTGCTGACATTAGTCCCACTTCCCTACACTAGGACTGTAGAGCCTTGAATGCTATGATACTTCAATTGCCCATCCAAGTACTTTTTAAAGGCTGTGATATTTCTTCAAAGTTTGTGAGAAGATTTGTAGCTCGGGTGCTCGTTGCTGTGGTTCTGTTCGCCGAGCTGGAAGTTTTTGTTGCAAACGTTTCGCCCCCTGTCTAGGTGACATCCTCAGTGCTTGGGAGCCTCCTGTGAAGCGCTTCTGTGGTGTTTCCTCCGGCATTTATAGTGGCCTGTCCCTGCCGCTTCCGGCTGTCAGTTTCAGCTGTCCGCTGTAGTGGCCGGTATATTGGGTCCAGGTCGATGTGTTTGTTGATGGAGTTTGTGGATGAGTGCCAAGCTTCTAGGAATTCCCTGGCTGTTCTTTTTTTCGCTTGCCCTATAATGGTAGTGTTGTCTCAGCAACGACAAGCAACATGAATTTGACTGGGACAACACTACCATTATAGGGCAAGCGAAACAAAGAACAGCCAGGGAATTCCTAGAAGCTTGGCACTCATCCACAAACTCCATCAACAAACACATCGACCTGGACCCAATATACCGGCCACTACAGCGGACAGCTGAAACTGACAGCCGGAAGCGGCAGGGACAGGCCACTATAAATGCCGGAGGAAACACCACAGAAGCGCTTCACAGGAGGCTCCCAAGCACTGAGGATGTCACCTAGACAGAGGACGAAACGTTTGCAACAAAAACTTCCAGCTCGGCGAACAGAACCACAGCAGCTGTGATATTTCTGCCTCGACTACCCTTCCAGGCAGTGTATTTCAGACCTCCATCACCCTTTTGGTGAAAACGCTTTACTCTGCCTTTCTCTTTAAACCTATGCCCCCTTGGTAATGACCTTTCAACTAATGGACTAACTATTTTGGTAAGAGTAATAAAAAGATGGGGTACTGGGCTAACGGTCGGATACTTGGTAGTGTGGATGAGCAGAAAGATCTTGGTGTCCATGTACACAAATCTTTGAAAGTTGCCACCCAGGTAAATAGTGCGGTGAAGAAGGCATATGGCGTACTGGCTTTTATTGGTAGAGGAATTGAGTTCCGGAGTACTGAGGTCATGTTGCAGTTGTATAAGACTCTGGTGCGGCCGCATCTGGAGTATTGTGTGCAGTTTTGGTCCCCATACTATAGGAAGGATGTGGAGGCACTGGAACGGGTGCAGAGGAGGTTTACCAGGATGTTGCCTGGTATGGTAGGAAGATCGTATGAGGAAAGGCTGAGGCACTTGGGGCTGTTTTCATTGGAGAAAAGAAGGTTTAGGGGTGACTTGATAGAGGTGTACAAGATGATTAGGGGTTTAGATAGGGTCGACAGTGAGAATCTTTTTCCACGTATGGAGTCAGCTATTTCAAGGGGGCATAGCTTTAAATTAAGGGGGGGTAGGTATAGGACAGATGTTAGGGGTAGATTCTTTACTCAGCGAGTCGTGAGTTCATGGAATGCCCTGCCAGTAGCAGTGGTGGACTCTCCTTCATTATGGGCATTTAAACGTGCATTGGATAGGCATATGGAGGATAGTGGGCTAGTGTAGGTTAGGTGGGCTTGGATCGGCGCAACATCGAGGGCCAAAGGGCCTGTACTGCGCTGTATTCTTCTATGTTCTATGTTCTATGTTCTATGTTCTATTTCCTATCCAGCTGGTCCATGCCCCTCATAATCTTATACACCTCAATCAGGTCTCCACTCAACCCTATCTGCTCCAAAGAAAACAATCCACGCTTATTCAGACTCTCTTCACACCTAAAATGTTCCTTCCCAGGCAACATCCAGGTGAATCTCCCTGTCTTATGTTTTGGATAAGAATTTTTGTTTGTTACCACTCCTGGGAAATGCTTGGGGGCATTGCACTGTGTTAAATGTGCCATATAAATATATGATGTTGTTCAACATGTTCAACGTTGCCTCCCGCTGATCAAAAATATGTGACACTCTCCACCTAAATTGCCTATTAACTGCATTTCAGCTCCCAAACATTCTCTCAAACAAACACATCATTGGAAGAAAGAACAAAAGTTGCATTCATATATTAGATAGAGAAATAAAGTTGAGATTTTGCTTCCAGTATGACTCTTCAAATTGGATTCTCTTTCCACAGATGTTGAAAGACCTGTTACATTTCTCTAGCATTTTGTTTGCATTTCAGATGTCCAACATCTGCACTACTTTGATTTTTGCACTGATATAGTGCCAGTTAGGGGGGCGTAATCTAAAAATTAAGGCCAGACATAAATTGAGATGTTAGGAAGCACTTCTATGTGCATAGAGTGTGTAGAGATTTGGAACTCTCTTTAACAAATGGCAGTGGATACTGGATCAACTGTTAATTTTAAATCTGTTAAGCCAAGTAAGCAAATATTATGGGATGCACCAAAGTCAGATGTACAGAGTTAGGCCACAGATTATTCATTGAATGGCAGAACAGACTGAAGGGGATAGAACAAAGATGAATGCAGCACAGGAACAGACTGTTTGGCCTGTTAAGCCTGCACCGACACATTCTGTCCTTCCATACTAAAACTGTCTTCACTTACAGGATCCGTATCCCTCTATTCCCTTCCTATTCATGTATTCACCCAGGTGTTACTTGTTTTTGCTTTAATCATGCTCTTTTAGCTGGATTAATTACAGTAGGGAAGATTTGTAATTTCTTCAAAATGTCTATGAAATCTGGAATGGTTTGTAAGCAGGTTTCAAAAGGAGTTTAAGCATTTGTATCAGCTATAAAGTGATTAATTGGAATTTTCTTGATTCATATGAAGTGCTGTTCAATGTTACTTGGCAACCCTTGGTCAGGAAACAATACCATCAGGGAAGAAGTTTACATAGCAAAGCTGTGTAACTGGCAAGGTGATCACTTTATAAAGACAGAAAGCAGAGTTACAAGCAGACAAGCTTGAGTATATTCATGGCAGAGACATGGACATAAAGAGAAAATGTAGAGGCTGCAAGAGGAATATAAATTTCTTGTGAGCTGGCGAAAAAGGCCAATAAAACTGAATTTGGAGATGCGAAAAGGCTGGATGCTTTCTCAGAGACAAACAAATTGAGGTACTATTATTTACTTGGGATAAAGTAAACTTTTGAAAGTGGCACCATCAGAATTATTGTGACCCAAGAGAGAAGGGAACAGAGAAGTACACTTTGCTTATTGTAACTCAAAAGATTAAAGTTGTTTTGGGATGGGTCCCCAGATCTACCCTTGATATTTATTTATTTATCTAAGAATTGTGTGGCTATGTAGTGCCTCATTTGTGTGGGTAATAAAACACACTTTTAGTTGTGTAAGACATATCTTCATTGTATTGAGTATTTGACATGTTATTTACCTTTTTATTTGCAGCATTATTCATGGTTAGTTCATGTTAGTTCTGATTCATGGCAAAGTAAACATTACAAACATTAAATATTTTTGGTAATTTCTTCAGTTGGGGTAATTAGATGAAACCATAAGAGAAAATGCTGGAAAATCTCAGCAGGTCTGGCAGTATTGACAAAGGGTCAGTTAGACTCAAAACGTTAGCTCTTTTCTCTCCTTACAGACGCTGCCAGACCTGCTGAGACTTTCCAGCATTTTCTCTTTTGGTTTCAGATTCCAGCATCCGCAGTAATTTGCTTTTATCCTTAATTAATGAGGTAATTAAGTGAATTTGGATCTTGTGGATGATGGCCGCCCTCCCTCCCATGAGATTGTAACAAATTTGTGGGCTTGAGTCTGGAGTCAGATCAAAGACTGGAAAACAGTATTCAAGGATCTTTCTGGAATTTAATAAACAAGATTTCAAATTTGCTTTTGCTTCATTGAATTGTTGACAAAAAGAGAGACATGTTTCTAAAGCTTTTTGTCTTGTCTTCATCAGGACAAATGCAAGAATGCCAAATTTCAAGTGACCACACAATTTATACTGTCAAGAAATAAGGGTGTTAATTGCTGGGAAAGTTGACTGTACTTGGTGTGGTATGGTCATTGGAGAAAGAATGAGGCAATACAGTCTCCCAGGCTTCTGGGTAACACCAAAAAGAACATTATTCCCTTAGTTTACAGAGAACAGGGCATTGTGTATGAATATATGTCGTCTCTATCATATGTACATGACATTATGCATCTCATACATTATCTCAAATTGGCAGGTACTGCAGCTATTGGCACACTATCCTACTTGTTCAACCCTGTATCATTTTTGAACTGTTAGCCAACTCACCAGTTTTCTGATGAAGCTTGATTCTACATTACCTTGACTCTGTAACATATGTACTCTTGCTTCTTATAAGATGCACATATGTAATCAATTCAAAATCAAGGTCATGTTCTTTCCAAGTTTGATTAATTTATCAGTTTTCAATTACCTCCCCTATTTCTATCGTAAATGCTTTTATAGCCTTTGTGATGACTTCTAAAGTCATATCTGCCTTCCTTGTCTCCCTGCTAAATACCTATCTCAGCTTATCAAAGTTTTACCACCAAAAATATACTGTTACCTGCACGAGCCCCACCTTCATGCACTAGGACTATAGCCTTGAATGTTATGACATTTCAGGTACCCATCCAAGTATATTTTAAAAACTGCGAGTTTTCTTGCCTCAACTATCCTACCAGGCATCACCATCTGGGTGAAAACTTTAGCTCAAATCCCTCTAAATCTTCCTGTATTTAAAAGTATGCCCCCTTGTGAATTATAGAATTTTTATTCCATTCAACAATGGTCATGATTTGACTTTTAATGAATTCCTGCAGTGACAGGATTCAAATCAAGGTTACCAGGACATTACAGTGCCTCTGGATTACGAGTCCAGCAACAATATCACTACACCACTCTGTCCACCATACAAATTATCCTATTTATCTTATTTCTGCCATTTCTTTACCATTACCAGTGAGATTAACCATAGCGTCCTTCCCTCAATGAGGAATATTAAAGGTTAAGGAGTGAAGGTGGGAAAATGAATTTCAACACAGGTCAGCCAATATTGAATGCCCCACTGTTGTTCTTATATTTGCATTGGACTGACGAAGGAAAATTTGAGGTGGTGGAATATCTAAAATTGGAACTCAATTTAAAATAGTTATATTTTTGTTCGCACGTACCTTCCATGCAAATACTGAAAAGTGGACAACACAGTCCATGGGTGAAATTAGTCATGCTGTTTTCATAGATATTAATTTGAGATATCAGTTCCCACTTGTTAGTGGATTACATAATATTTGTGTGAGTGGGTTGGGCTTGTTGATTAGTGTAATTGTTAGTTGTGTATAATTACAGGTTAATTGAAAGCACATAATTTTATTTATCATGAGGTTTGTTGAGATTTGTTTACTCATTCACGGGATGTGGGCAAAACTGGCTAGATGAGTATTAATTGCCTATAGGCATTAGGTGTCCATAAGACCATAAGATATAGGAGCAGAAATTAGGCCATTCGGCCCATTGCTGTGGATCTGGAGGCTAGACCAGGTAAAGGCATGTAGTTTTTTTTTCTCTAACAAACATAAATATTTGAATAAACTCAGCAGGTCTGGCAGTACCTATGGAGAGAGAAATAGAGTTGACCTTTCAAGTCAGGTGACCCTTCAGAACTTTTCTTTAGAAGGTCAGTTCCTAAAAGTCATTAGTGAACGTGGCTTTTTTCTGCCAATCAACAATATCATTAGACATTTAGTTCCAGATTTTAAAAATGAATTCAAATTCCACATCTGCCATAGCAGGATTTGGACCCAAGTCTTCAGAACATTACCTGGATCTCTGGACTAATAATCTAGCAATAATACCGGTAGGTCATCATTGCTCCCTTAGTATTAAATACTGGCCAGGAGAGAAATTGCCACTCTTTCTTTAAAATCATTATTGGTGTGAGATCTTATCAAGATTGGAAAATCCCATTCTGATCTTGATCAGACACAAAATATTGCAAACTTGCTTTCCTGCAGTTTTTCTGAGTGATCTCCTAATGGAAGATCCTTCAGAAGTGGCTTAATGCAGGATTGCTTGGAGAGATTAGTGAAACTGTGGAGAAGCTGTGTTCCCTTCTCACAGCATTATTTGCCATTTCCCAGTAAGTCAAGAGTCCAAATGCCATAAAGCTTCTTTGACAAGTCAGGGAGAGAAGGTGAGCATGGAGGTGGGTGAGGTGGAAGAGCAGCAGATAGGTCAAATGGATGGGTCAAGATAGGTGGATGAGATGAGTATGGGGCGATGCTGGTCAAGGGCGAGATGGTCAGATCAGCTTGGGAGTTGGGTTGAGTCAGGGGCTAGTCAAGGATACCAGAGTTGCTGTGGTTATGTTGTGGGGAGGTTGGGTCTGGTTAGTGGGATTTCCGGCCGGTGGGGGGGGGGGGGGGGGGGAGGAGGGGGTGGTCAGGAGAATGGGCTTGAGGAAGGAGTTGGTTGGTGTTTTGTCAGTGAGAGTCATTGGAAAGCCCATTGCATTGTTACCCAGGAGATGAACAAGGATTTTTCGGTCTAACATTTCCAGGGTAACTTTCAAGGTCAATACAATGAAACTGTCTTAATGGAGGATCCCAGGGAACAGGAGGTTTCTGCTGTTCTCATGGTCTGGTCAGTTCCCACACTCCACATGTTGGGTCCTCTAGCTTATGTGTATTGAGTTTACAACCATTTATATTTTTGGACATTCAAGCAAATATCTAGGAACTTCTACATCCACCTCAGAGGTCAGGCAATATGATGGTGATGTGTCCCTTCCTTAAACTGCACCTTTGACAGTGCAACGTTCCCTCTGTTGTTTTGAGCTCAATCTTTAACGTGGGATGTGGGCTCATATCCATCTGAACAAAAGTTGTTGCCAAGAACCTCATGGATTCTGTGACTTTGTGCCCATTCAGGAGAAGGGCTGGAGGAAGCTTCCCAATTTCTCTCTTTCTAAACACAAAGAACTGTGGATACTTGAGATCAGAAACAAAAACAGAAATTGCTGGAGAAACTCTGCAGGTCTGGTATGGAGAGAAAGCACATTTAATGTTTCGGGTTTGATTTGATTTATTATTGTCACATATACCTAGGTACAGTGAAAAGTTTTGTTTTGAGTGCAGTACAGGCAGATCATTCCATACAAAGTGTATTAGGATAATAGAACAGAGCAAGGAATACAATGATATGGCTGCAGAGAATGTGTGCAGAAAGCGAAATCAACATTAAATTTAAAATTTGAGAGGTCCATTCAGAAATCTAATAACAGTTGGGAAGAAGTACTTGAATCTGCTGGTACGTGTATGAGTCTGGTGACTGTTCTGATGAACAGTTACTGGACTCAAAATGTTAACTCTGCTTTCTTCCCACAGATACTGCCAGACCTGCTGAGTTTCTCCAACAATTTTGACTTTTGTTGATTACTGCTGTCACAGTTTCCATGGTAACACATTATCAGGTATAAATGCTTCAGAGACTTCAGCAGAAATTCCACTTATGCAGTAGATCTAGCATTCCCAATAATTCAAGAACAGACAGTGTCTGTGTTCTTTGGATGGTTTCAGAGACACTCTGTGTGTAAAATGCAAAAATATAGCTTTTATGTCAATTGATCTCACTCCTATGAATATTTGGCCAAAGAACTTAAAAAGATTTTTAAGATTACTTTTCCAGCTGTGGGACAGTTAACTCTCTCATTGTCTTCAAAATCACAAGCAACTACCCTCAATTTAACCTGACAAGTCTCATGTACAATGACTTTTTTTCAATATGGATGCATTATTTTTAAATATTGGTTCATGGGATGTAGTAGTCGCTGACTCAGCCTATGTTTATTGCCTCTCCCTAATTACTCTGGGGAAGGGGACAGTGAGCTGCCTCATTAAACTGCTACAGTCCATGTCATGTATTTATGCCCACAATGCTTTTAGAAAAATTGTTGCAGGAGTTTGGCTTCCAAGTCAGAATGGTGAATGGGAACTTGGGTGGATGGTGTTCCCATCTGTCTTTGTCCAATATGCTAGAGGTGTGAGTTTTGAAAGTGCTGTTGGAGGACCCTGGCCAAGTTATTGCAGTGTATCTTGTAGTTGCTACACACTGGGAGCACTCTGTCATTAGTGGAGGACATTTGTGGATGAGGTGCCAGTTAAGCAGGCTGCTTTGACCTGGATGATGTCAAGCTTCTGGAGTGTTGATGGCACTGCACCCACCCAGGGAAGTGGGGAGTATTCCATCATACTTGTGACTACGCCGTTTGGAGATAATGGTCAAGAACAGACAAAGCAGGAGGTGAGTTACACAATGAAGAATACCTGGCTTCCAATGTGCTCTTATTGCCACAACAGTTATCCAGTTAGTGCAGCTCATTCTGTTCAGTGGTAACTCCTGGGATGTTGGTAGTGGGGATTCAGCTGTTGTGGTACAATTAAGTATCAAGGGGTGAAGCTTCGATTCTGCCTTGGTGGAGATGTTCATTGCCTGGCACTTGTGTGGTGTGAATGCACCTTATCAGTCCAAGCTTAGATATTGTCCAGGCCTTGTTGCACATGGACAGGGTTTACTTCAGTATCAGAGGAATCACAAATGGTGCTGCACATCTTTCAGTCATCAGCAACATCCCCATTTCTGATTTATGATGTTCTTACATATGTCTCTGAACTCATCATCAGCAAATTCCCTCTAATTCAGTCAGATAATTGTAGTAAGTCCAAATATAGTCACCATGTCTACCACAGGTAGAATGACAATCTTTGAACATTAGAACCTTTATCTTTACATCAATACCTTGTTAATGGTAACTGCAAATGAAAAGTTTATTTTGTCATGGTAGTTTTCACCAGTGCTTTTCAGATTTATCACACTTTTCACTTATATCTTCTAGCAGGCTTGGTTAAGCATTATCAAATACAATTAAGTTTTAATTGACAAATAGGATGAGAATATTGTCCATGAAACTTTTAAGACATTTGCATTTCTTCTTTCTCATTCATCCCTCCTGATACCATTTAATATTTCTCTAAAATGCCAACAAGAAGAATCTGATGAGCATATGAACTATGAGCTGCAATAGGCCACTCGGCCCTTTCAGCCTGCTCCATCATTCACTAAGATGGTGGCTGATCTGATTACTCCATGTTTCTCTGGAATAAGTGGGAAGGTGGAGTAATCTGATCAGGCATGATCTTATCGAATGGTTCAACAGACTTAAGGGTCAAGCGGCCTATTCCAGTTCCTACCTCACATGAGTACACGTGCATTTAGATATCCAGGATTTAGTTTGATTCTTTCATTATTTTTGTAAAGGCTAGCCTTATCTACAGATTCACTATCAGGTTTGGACTTTGTATCCCTTCCTTTTGGAGGCTGTTTACCATTTCTCCATACTTCTGTCTGTTCCTGTTTCTCTATGATCTTTCCAAATTTAATTGCTAGCTCCCACTATTCATTTTAAACACCCTCTACTTCCCAAGCTATACAGCTCATGAGAACATTGATCCAGTATAGCTCAGCTGGAGGCTGTCTTGTTGGTTCGGATGCTATTTTGCCAAGTACTGCTGCCCGAGCCCCATGAAATGGAACCAATTTGTCCCACAGTGGTCTTTTCAGCCATGTATTAATCTCCCTAATCTTCTTTGACCAATGCCAATTTTCAGACAGTTAGGCCAAAATTCTAGAGACTATTATCTTTTGAGGTCCTGTTTCTTAATTTAGAGCCTAGCTCCACATATTAATTATGAAGAACCTCTTTTGTTGTCATACCTATGTTGCTTTGTAAAGGTGATGCAGTAAGTGAGGGACTACTATAGATTTAACACCTGATGGGCCAACGGGCCTGTTCTGTACTATATGAGTCTAAGTGTACATTTTGCAAGAGCTGAACAGCATTCTGTCTCAGCCTGATAAGTGTTAAGTAACGCTTGTGACATTGCAAATGCCAGGCATTTGTCATCTTCAAGAAGAGGGATCTCTGACCTAATGTTTATCTACATCTGAACGCTGCCTTTTGTTTCATTAGTAAATTTAGATATAAATGAATGGGTAGGGTTGCCTTGTTGTGTAAGGTTGGACAGGCTAGGTTTGTATCTGCTGTAGCCTACAGTAAGAAGCAACTTGACTGAAACATCTAAATTTCCGAGGGTACTTGTCAGGGTGGCTGTGGAGGAGGAGATTTCCTCTTATAAAGGAATCTAGAATTAGGAATCATTGCTTAAAATGAGATGTTGCACATGAAAAATAGAGATTCCACAAAACATTTTCTCCAGCGGGTCATGAGTCTTCTTGGAACTCTCACTGAAAAGACGATGGAAGAATATTTTTAAGACCGAGGTAGACAGATTCTTGTTAGGTAAGGAAAATGAAAGTTAACCAAGGGTGAGGAGGAGGAGGGATGGGGATGGTGAGAGTGGATGAGTGCTAGATGGAAATATGGATTTGAGGTCAAATCAGCAATGATCTTACTAAATGGAGTGAAGTTTGCAGGGACTGAATGGCTTGCTCTTTCTCCTAATGTGTACATTTTTATGAAGATATGTGGATTGTGATCCCATCATTTAAGTGGCTAAATGGATGCAACCCCCATCACAGATCCTTACTGAACACTGTTAGTCAAGTCCTGCCAATTAGATTACCTGCCCTTCCTCTCAAACTATTTTAATCAGACTGAGTTTCTAGACAACAGATGTTCAGCTTACTGGTTTATAATTCCCTGATTCTCTTCTCGTTTAGATAGCAGAGTAATGTGCAGAACTTTCCAATCTAAAAGGACTGTTCCAATTTGAAAGAAATTTGTAAGATTATTAAAGTATCTCGAATATGCTTACCTACCTCTATCAATCCATAGGATAGAAACCATCTGGACCTGGAGATGGGTAACTATTTAGTGTCATTACTTTGTTCTTTAGCTTAATATAATCCAAGTGAGCCTCTGTTCCTTGTTTAATAATTGTTTCCTTGGAGTTTTATCATATTGACCTCCTCTATTACTGTAAATCTGACACAATATATCCATCATTCAATCATTTTTGTAACAGCGTAAATGTCAGCTTATGAGTTGTCTGATGAAGCCTTGAAAAATGATCTCCATAAATGTGAGTGTCTTAATTGCCAATTATAAAGGCAAACTAAGTGGATGTGTTTTAAACTCCCACGCATCTTTTCATTTTATTGCCAGTGTTCAGGAGGGCTACATTGCAGAACCTCTGCAGATGAGCACTCCTGGTACCTCTGCCAGCATGTGACATTGAATAAGGTTAAAAATCACACCAGGTTATAGTGCAACAGGTTTATTTGGAAGCAGTAGAACCTGATGGTGTGTGATTTTTAACGTTGTCCACCTCTGTCCAGCACCGGCTCCCCCACATCACATTGTTGTTTGAGGTGGTTTCAGCCAGCAATCTTACATTGTCTTTGCATTGTTATGGACTTATCTGATGGTTAGGCAGAGGATGCATCGTCATAGATTATCTGCAGAAAGATTCTGTTCTTTAATAACAAGAAGCCAAATTGCATGATAGCAATAAATCCAGTTCCATTTGGTTAGCATCATTACTAGAACCTAAGGGAGCTGGTATAGATACATTCTCTCCATGTGAAAGTAGGAGTTACGCGTCTCCACCATCAGGCATGTTAGGTGTGACATTAGTAGAATGGGTGCTACCTATGTAATTAACATTAACCCCTTCAGAACCATTACCTTTAACAATACCTATATTACACCTGACTGCACCCTTCTTCCAAATAGAAGGAAAGTATCTTCTTTTGTTGACATCAAGTCTCTTGGAACATTCTTTATAGATTAATTTTTCGTAGCTCTTACTATCTATTTGCTGCCTTGTTGTTTGTGTATTTCCCACATCCGAGTGTGTATTGTCGATTGCATTTTTTATGAAATGGTTCTTTCAGTTTAACTTGACACTTAATTCTCTGTGTTTTATTTTGCCAAGTATTCTTCTGGCCCCTTAGAGATATAAATTTGTTCTAAATCAGATTGAGTTATTTTTCAACACCTCTGACAGACCTTCTGTTATTTTATCCGTTGAGAGATTTGGCTGGTTTATATGAGGGACTGGGAACAATGGAAATGGGAGCAGGGGTATGCTGTACAATCTGTGAAGTTGTCCAGTACGATTGTGGCTGATGTTGGACTTGAACTCTACTCTCCACCCACCCATCACTTCCCTGAAAAACCAAAAGTCTGTCGACTGTGGAAACAAAGGAAATAGGAGTTGGTCATCTGGCCTTCAAGCCTGCCTACCATTCAGCATGACCATGGTTGATCATCCAGCTCAGTCTCCAATTCCTGCTTTGCCGTCATACCTTTTGATCCCTTTAGCCATAAGGACTATAGCCTACTTCTTCTTGAAAACATTCAGTGTTTCGGCAAAGCCTGCTTTCTGTGGTAGTGATTTCCACAGGCTCACCACTCTCCGAGTGAAGACATTTTTATTCACTAGCACTTTACACCCCACCACCCCCTAAAACTTCCCTCCCCATCCCCCAAACTAATGCATAAATGCTGTCCCTCCACACTTCACTTCAGCTCTGATGAAGCATCGTCTAGACTTGATACGTTAGCTTGCTCTCTTTCTATGGATGCTGTCTGCCCCACTGTGATCTCCAGCGTTTGTTCCTCTCCCCATTTCAATTTGAAATGGCTTACCCCAATATCTTTAGATTGTGACCTCTAGTTCTGGACACCCCAGTCATGGAGAACATTCTTCCTGCATTTACCCCATCCAGTTCTGTTAAAATATTATCGGTTTCTACAAGATTCTTCTGTAGTGAATACAATCCAATTCCCGCTCCCGACCGCTTCCCCCCCCTTAGCCCCACCCTACCCAATCCAGTCTGTCTTCATGCATCATTCCTTCTATTCCAGGAGTCTGGTAAACCTTTGTTGCACTATGTCCACAGTAAGACTATATTTCATCAGATGAGGAGAACAATACTGCACACAATACTCAAGGTGTGGTCTCACCAAAGCCCAATACAATTTCAGCAGGCCATCCCTACCCCTGTACTCATATCCCCCTTGCTATTAAAGCAACAACCCATTTGCCTTCTTTGTTGTCGGCTGTACTTGCATGCTTACTTTCAGTGACTAATGCACAAGGACACTCAGGTCTTGTTGCACATCCCCTTTTCCCAATGTATTGCCATTCATATTGGTTATCCTATTTTTGTGACCAAAGTGGATAACCTCACATTTACCCATGTTTTACTTAATCTGTTATGCATTTGCTCACCCACACAACTTGTCCAAATCACACTGAAGCATCTCTGCATCCTCTTTACAGCTCACCCTCTCACCAGCTTCATAATCATAGAATCCCTACAGTGTGGAAACAGGTCCTTCGGCCCAACAAGTCTACACCAACCGTCCGAAGAGTAACTCACCCAGAGCCAGTCCCCTACCCTATTACTTTACATGTACCCCTGACTAATACACCTAACCTTACACATCCCTGAATACTATGGACAATTTAGCATGGCCAATTCACCTAACCTGCATATCCTAGGACTGTGGGAGGAAACTGGAGCACCCAGAGGGGAACCATGCAGACACAGGAGAATGTGCAAACTTCACATAGACAGTCGCCTGAAGTTGGAATTGAACATGGATCCCTGGTGCTGTGAGGCAGCAGTGCTAACCACTGTGCCGCCCCAGGTTCTCATCATTGTTAAGCCCTCTAATACGATGGACCTTTCAAAGATATGCATAGTTTTAGATTAGATTTTTTTTTAGATTACATTACAGTATGGAAACAGGCCCTTCGGCCCAACAAGTCCACACCGTCCCGCCGAAGCGCAACCCACCCATACCCCTACATTTACCCCTATACCTAACACTACGGGCAATTTAGCATGGCCAATTCACCTGACCTGCACATCTTTGGACTGTGGGAGGAAACCGGAGCACCCGGAGGAAACCCACGCAGACACGGGGAGAACGTGCAAACTCCACACAGTCAGTCGCCTGAGTCGGGAATTGAACCCTGGTCTCTGGCGCTGTGAGGCAGCAGTGCTAACCACTGTGCCACCGTGCCGCACAGTGGTTAGCACTGCTGCCTCACAGCACCAGGGATCCATGTTCAATTCCAACTTCAGGCGACTGTCTATGTATAGTTCTGGCAATACCTCCTTATACTGTTCCTCCAATCCCACCATTTGCCTTTCTAATTCTACTTCATATGCCTGCATGTTACCTGCATTAGTTGTACGAGTACACACAAGTTACTCTGAACATCAACATTTCTAAACTTGACGTCTTTTTAAAAATATTTTGTTTTTACATTCTTACTCTGAAGTGAATAACCACACTTTTTCCCACATTATACTCCATCTGTCATCTTTCTGCTCACTTATTTAATCTATTTATAACTATTTGCAGCCTTCATATGCCCTCTCCACAGTTGACAACTGCATGTAACTTCATGTCATTTAAAAAAAGGATACCTCACTCTGTTATTTTTGTCTTAGTCATATCAATTGCATATCACTGAGGCCCCAGCACTGACCCTTACAACACTCCACTAGTTATAAACTGCCAACTTGCAAATGTCCTTTTTATTCCTCTTCTTCACTTCCAGTCCATTACCCGATCTTCTATCCATCCTTATATTAACCTTAGTCTTCTCAGTCCTGGGACATCATTGCTGATAAATCCTCAAGGTAGTGTCCCAAGACCAATCATCTCCAGCTACTTCCTCAATGACCTTCCCTCCATCATAAGGTCAGAAATGGGGATGTTTGCACAATAATCAGCACCATCTGCAACTCCTCAGGTACTGAAACAATCTGCTTCTGTGTGCAGCAAGAACTAGACACCACCCAGATTTGGGATGATAAGTGACTAGTAACCTTCATGTCAAACTAATGTCAGGCAGTGACTATGCCCAACTAGCGAGAATCTAACTATTGAGCTTCCCATTCAATGGCATTACGATTTCTGAATTTCCCAACAATCTGCAGGTGGCCATTGAACAGAAACTTAACAGAACTTAAGTATTGTGACAATAAGAGCAGGTCATAGGCTAGGAATTATGCAGTACACAACTCAACTTCCAGTGCCTGTCTACCATTTACAAGGTATAGTGAGGAGAATGATAGAATCCTCCCCACTTGCCTGGATGAATGCAGCTCCATCAACACCCAAGAAGCTTGACATCATGCAGGTAAAAGCAGCTGGCTTGATTTAAACCCCATCCTCCACCACCTTCAATATTGATTCCATTTACCAATGATATACAGTGACACCAGTATGGAGACACTTGCGTACTGCAAGATGCACTGCATTAATTCACCAAGGCTCCTCCAATCAGAAGTTTCCAAATCCACAGCCTGTACTACCGAGAAGGACAAAGGAACAATATCACCATTTCTTTGCTGTCACTGGGTCAGAATCCTGGAACCTCCTTTCTGACAGCACTGTGGTATTTCTATGCCCCAAGGACTACAATAGAAAGCAGCTCATTGCCATCTTCTCATGGACAATCTCCAGGAATTGGCAATAAATACTGGCCTGGCCAGCATCACCTAGATATCATGAATGAATAGAGAGAAAATCTGCTGATTTCCCCATTATCAACTAAACTGAATAAACTCTAAATTCATTAAACATGATTTTATGTTTTGTAAAGCTATATGAATTTGTCTGATGATACAATGATTTTGTAATGATTGCTAAAACTCTCACAGTAGATTTCAATATTTCCTAATTCGCTGATGTCAGGCTAACTGGCATGTAGCTCACTGATTTCCCTCTTCCTCCAGTTTTATTTGCTACCGTCTTATCCACTGGGAACATTTGAGAGTCCAGGGAATTTTAGAAATCATAACCAGCACATCCATTCTGTGCCGCTACTTTCTTTAGAATAGGAGGATATAAGCCCTGTGGTTCTAGTGATTTATGGGATTTTAGTCCTTGAAATTTTATCAATAAATTTTCTCTTCTATTAATTACCTTCAGTTCCTCATTCCTATTCACACTTTGGTTACCATCAATGTGTAGTAGGTAATTTGCATCTTCTGCTGTTAAGATTGAGCAGACGTTATAATG
Source organism: Chiloscyllium plagiosum (assembly GCF_037043375.1). NCBI lineage: Eukaryota > Metazoa > Chordata > Chondrichthyes > Orectolobiformes > Hemiscylliidae > Chiloscyllium > Chiloscyllium plagiosum. Next base: position 13,091,928 of record NW_028270150.1, read on the forward strand.
ACAATATCTCTGCCATTTCCATATTCCACATGATAGTGATTCCACCATTTGGCTCTCACCAACTTGTATTTTAGCTACTCTCCTTTTTATACAATTACAAAAGCTCTTACCATCTGTTTTTATGTTCCTGGCTAGTTTACATGAAAATTAATTTTTTTCTCTCTTTTTGTCAATTTTTTGTGAATGTTTTAACAATTTCTAAAACATTTCCAAAGTACTCACTTAGTATAGCAAACTTATAAATTTCTTCCTACAATCTAGTACTCTCGTTAACCTCCTTGGAAGCCATGGATGGATCTTCCTTGCTGGTGGAATGTATTATTTTTACACATTTTAGAAATATTTCTTTAGTGGGGAGGTGATGGCCAAGTGGTATTGTCACTGGACTACTAATTCTAAGACCCAGGTAATGTTCAGGGGACCTGAGTTCAAAGTCTGCCACATCAGATGTGGAATTTGAATTCAATAGAAAGATGCTGGAATTAGGAGTTCTATGTAACCATGATTTGGAGATGCTGGTGTTGGACTGGGGTGTACAAAGTTAAAAATCACACAGCACCAGGTTATAGTCCAACAGGTTTAATTGGAAGCACTAGCTTTCAGAGCACTGCTCCTTCATTACATGGTTGTCTGTGAAACCGTTATCAATTGTCAGGAAAAGCCCATCTGATTCAGTAATATCCTTTAGTGAAGGGAATCTGCCCTCCTTATCTGGTCTGGCCTGTAACTCCAGACCCACAGTGACGTGGTTGACTGTTAACTACCCACTGGGCAATTAAGGTCAGGTAATAAATGCAGGCCTGGCCAGTGACACTGTGAATCAATTTTTTTAAAATGCTTCCTACTGTTTATTATATTGTTGTGGATTTGAGTCTTCTTACCCAATCAATAGTAGCCTGCTCTCCCTCATATCTACATAATTGGTTTAGTTTAAGTTGAAAATCTTTTCTGGGATTAGAGTATGTGGGTCTCAACTTGATATTGAATTCAATTGTAGCATGATCACTTTTTTCCATGTAGATCTGGTAATAAGAAATTGCTAAATAACCCAATAGAAAGCAAAATCTAAGAAAAAAGCTATGGATGCTGGAAATCAGAAACAAAAGCAGGAATGCTGGGAATAATCAGCAGGTCAGGCAGTGTCTATGGAGAGAAAGCAGACTGAACATTTCAGGTCCAGTGAACCTTCTTTCGAACTTCAGTTTAGTTTTATAATCTGCTTGATCTCTTACCAATTAACCCATGGCTCACAACACAGATGAATTACTTGAGAGATTTTCCATTTTTAATTCAAACTCTGAAGTCTCACATTGCATGAGCAGAACATCATTCCTGTATATCCTGGATCAGTGGTGCTGGAAGAGCACAGCAATTCAGGCAGCATCCGAGGACAGGCAAAATCGACGTTTCGGGCAAAAGCCCTTCATCAGGAATAAAGGCAGAGAGCCTGAAGCGTGGAGAGATAAGCTAGAGGAGGGTGGGGGTGGGGAGAGAGTGGCATAGAGTACAATAGGTCAGTGGGGAAGGAGATGAAGGTGATAGGTCAGGGAGGAGAGGGTGGAGTGGATAGGTGGAAAAGGAGCTGGGCAGGTCGGACAAGTCCGGACAGGTCAGGGGATCGAGTTTCTGGAGGTTAGAAGCTAGGATGAGGTGGGGGAAGGGGAAATGAGGAAACTGTTGAAATCCACATTGATGCCCTGGGGTTGAAGTGTTCCGAGGCGGAAGATGAGGCGTTCTTCCTCCAGGCGTCTGGTGGTGAGGGAGCGGCGGTGGAGGAGGCCCAGCACCTCCATATCCTCGGCAGAGTGGGAGAGGGAGTTGAAATGTTGAGCCACTGGGCGATTTGGTTGATTGGTGCGGGTGTCTCGGAGATGTTCCCTAAAGCGCTCTGCTAGGAGGCGCCCAGTCTCCCCAATGTAGAGGAGACCGCATCGGGAGCAACGGATACAATAGATGATATTAGTGGATGTGCAGGTAAAACTTTGATGGATGTGGAAAGCTCCTTTGGGGCCTTGGATAGAGGTGAGGGAGGAGGTGTGGGCGCAGGTTTTACAGTTCCTGCGGTGGCAGGGGAAAGTGCCAGGATGGGAGGGTGGGTCGTAGGGGGGCGTGGACCTGACCAGGTAGTCACGGAGGGAACGGTCTTTGCGGAAGGCGGAGAGGGGTGGGGAGGGAAATATATTCCTGGTGGTGGGGTCTGTTTGGAGGTGGCGGAAATGTCGGCGGATGATTTGGTTTATGCGAAGGTTGGTAGGGTGGAAGGTGAGCACCAGGGGCGTTCTGTCCTTGTTGCGGTTGGAGGGGTTGGGTCTGAGGGCGGAGGTGCGGGATGTGGATGAGATGCGTTGGAGGGCATCTTTAACCACGTGGGAAGGGAAATTGCGGTCTCTAAAGAAGGAGGCCATCTGGTGTGTTCTATGGTGGAACCGCTCCTCCTGGGAGCAGATACGGCGGAGGCGGAGGAATTGGGAATACGGGATGGCATTTTTGCAAGAGGTAGGGTGGGAAGAGGTGTAATCCAGGTAGCTGTGGGAGTCGGTGGGTTTGTAGAAGATGTCAGTGTCAAGTCGGTCGTCACTGATGGAGATGGAGAGGTCCAGGAAGGGGAGGGAGGTGTCAGAGATGGTCCAGGTAAATTTAAGGTCAGGGTGGAATGTGTTGGTGAAGTTGATGAATTGCTCAACCTCCTCGCGGGAGCACGAGGTGGCGCCAATGCAGTCATCAATGTAGCGGAGGAAGAGGTGGGGAGTGGTGCCGGTGTAATTACGGAAGATCAACTGCTCTACGTAGCCAACAAAGAGACAGGCATAGCTGGGGCCCATACGTGTGCCCATGGCTACCCCTTTGGTCTGGAGGAAGTGGGAGGATTCAAAGGAGAAATTGTTTAGGGTGAGGACCAGTTCGGCCAAACGAATGAGAGTGTCGGTGGAGGGGTACTGTTGGGAACGTCTGGAGAGGAAAAAACGGAGGGCTTGGAGGCCCTGGTCATGGCGGATGGAGGTGTAGAGGGATTGGATATCCATGGTGAAGATGAGGCGTTGGGGGCCGGGGAAACTGAAGTCTTGGAGGAGGTGGAGGGCATGGGTGGTGTCTCGAACGTATGTGGGGAGTTCCTGGACTAGGGGGGATAGGACAGTGTCGAGGTAGGTAGAGATGAGTTCAGTGGGGCAGGAGCATGCTGAGACAATGGGTCGGCCAGGGTGGTCAGGCTTGTGGATCTTGGGAAGGAGGTAGAACCGGGCAGTGCGGGGTTCCCGGACTATGAAGTTGGAAGCTGTGGGTGGGAGATCTCTTGAGGTGATGAGGTTCTGTATGGTCTGGGAGATGATTGTTTGGTGATGGGTGTGGGGTCATGGTCAAGGGGGCAGTAGGAAGAGGTGTCCTCGAGTTGGCGTTTGGCTTCAGCGATGTAGAGGTCAGTGCGCCAGACTACCACTGTGCCCCCTTTGTCCGCTGGCTTGATGGTGAGGTCAGGATTGGAGCAGAGGGATTGGAGGGCTGCGCGTTGTGAGGGTGAGAGGTTGGAGTGGGGGAGGGGGTTAATGTCCCGGCGGCAGTTGGAAATGAAGAGGTCGAGGGCAGGTAATAGGCCAGCGCGGGGTGGTCCGCTGTATCTGCTCCCAGGAGGAGCGGTTCCACAATAGAACACACCAGATGGCCTCCTTCTTTAGAGACCGCAATTTCCCTTCCCACGTGGTTAAAGATGCCCTCCAACGCATCTCATCCACATCCCGCACCTCCGCCCTCAGACCCAACCCCTCCAACCGCAACAAGGACAGAACGCCCCTGGTGCTCACCTTCCACCCTACCAACCTTCGCATAAACCAAATCATCCGCCGACATTTCCGCCACCTCCAAACAGACCCCACCACCAGGGATATATTTCCCTCCCCACCCCTCTCCGCCTTCCGCAAAGACCGTTCCCTCCGTGATTACCTGGTCAGGTCCACGCCCCCCTACGACCCACCCTCCCATCCTGGCACTTTCCCCTGCCACCGCAGGAACTGTAAAACCTACGCCCACACCTCCTCCCTCACCTCTATCCAAGGCCCCAAAGGAGCTTTCCACATCCATCAAAGTTTTACCTGCACATCCACTAATATCATCTATTGTATCCGTTGCTCCTGATGCGGTCTCCTCTACATTGGGGAGACTGGGCGCCTCCTAGCAGAGCGCTTTAGGGAACATCTCCGAGACACCCGCATCAATCAACCAAATCGCCCAGTGGCTCAACATTTCAACTCCCCCTCCCACTCTGCCGAGGATATGGAGGTGCTGGGCCTCCTCCACCGCCGCTCCCTCACCACCAGACGCCTGGAGGAAGAACGCCTCATCTTCCGCCTCGGAACACTTCAACCCCAGGGCATCAATGTGGATTTCAACAGTTTCCTCATTTCCCCTTCCCCCACCTCATCCTAGCTTCTAACCTCCAGCAACTCGATCCCCTGACCTGTCCGGACTTGTCCGACCTGCCCAGCTCCTTTTCCACCTATCCACTCCACCCTCTCCTCCCTGACCTATCACCTTCATCTCCTTCCCCACTGACCTATTGCACTCTATGCCACTCTCTCCCCACCCCCACCCTCCTCTAGCTTATCTCTCCACGCTTCAGGCTCTCTGCCTTTATTCCTGATGAAGGGCTTTTGCCCGATACGTCGATTTTGCCTGTCCTCGGATGCTGCCTGAATTGCTGTGCTCTTCCAGCACCACTGATCCAGAATCTGGTTTCCAGCATCTGCAGTCATTGTTTTTACATCATTCCTGTATAGTTGAACCATCTCTCCCTTACACTTTAAGTACATCTTCAACGGCAGAGGAATTCAATAGCCTGCCATCAAATAGGTGACATAAGCTTTGAAACTCTCAATCACACTAGTGAACAGCACTATATATTCTCGCCACTGTATCCCCCCACCCTAAATTACTGCGTCCATTCACTATCAGTCCCAGTGAAAGACTCCCTTCACCATAGTACCACAGTCAGGTTACTCAATCAGCATGCACTCCTTGCAGTCATCCCCAGTTGTATCCTAAACTTCTTACCGATTATTCCAAGCCAAGCTGTGTCTCCCAAACCGCCTGACTCAGTGATACCTTGATGTCCCTGACTTTCAATCAACTTGAGCTTTCCACTGAGAGGTATTGTTGTCTCCCAGGTAACACTCCTCTCTGATGTCTGTAACATCACAACATTGACTACAGCTGAGCAAGGGTGGCATGGTGGCACAGTGGTTAGCACTGCAGCCTCACAGCATCAGGCTCCTAGGTTTGGTTCCAACCTCGGGCAACTGTCTGTGTGCAGTGTGCACTTTCTCCCCATGTCTGTGTAGGTTTCCTCCCACACTCCAAAGGTGTGTAGGTTGGGTAGATTGGCCATGCTAAATTGTCCATAGTGTTAGGTGCATTAGTCAGAGGGCGGTTTCTCTTCAGAGGGTCGGTGTAGACTTGTTGGGCTGAAGGGCCTGTTTCCTTACTGTAGGGAATCTGAGCTGCAGTTGATTTTTATTTATTCATGGGGTGTGGCTGGGCCAGCATTTATTGCCCAGATGGTAGTTTAAGAGGCAACCACCTTGCTGTGGGTCTGGAGTCATATAGGCCAGACCAGGTAAGGACAGCAGTGTAATTCCCTAAAGGACATTAGTGAACCAGATGGGCTTTTCTGACAATCAACAATGGATTAATGGTCATCGTTTGACTCTTAATTCTGGACATTTATTATGTTTGAATTCCACCATCTGCCATGGCAGGATTTGAACATGGGTTCTCAAAACCATTTAGGAGAAAGTGAGGACTACAGATGCTGGAGATCAGAGCTGAAAAAGTGTTGCTGGAAAAGCACAGCAGGTCAGGCAGCATCCAAGGAAACAGGAGAATCGACGTTTCAGGCATAAGCCCTTCTTCAGGAATGAGAAATCTTCCAAGGAACAGGAGAATCGACGTTTCGGGCATAAGCCCTTCTTCAGGAATGAGGAAGGTGTGTCCAGCAGGCTAAGATAAAAGGTAGGGAGGAGGGACTTGGGGGAGGGGCTTTGGAAATGCAATAGGTGGAAGGAGGTTAAGGTGAGGGTGATAGGCCGGAGTGGGGTGGGGGCGGAGAGGTCAGGAAGATGATTGCAGGTTAGGAAGGCGGTGCTGAGTTCGAGGGATTTGACTGAGACAGGGTGGGGGGAGGGGAAATGAGGAAACTGGAGAAATCTGAGTTCATCCCTTGTGGTTGGAGGGTTCCCAGGCAGAAGATGAGGCGCTCTTCCTCCAACTGTCGTGTTGCCATGGTCTGGCGATGGAGGAGTCCAAGGACCTGCATGTCCTTGGTGGAGTGGGAGGGGGAGTTAAAGTGTTGGGCTACGGGGTGGTTGGGTTGGTTGGTCCGGGTGTCCCAGAGGTGTTCTCTGAAACGTTCTGCAAGTAGGCGGCCTGTCTCCCCAATATAGAGAAGGCTACATCGGGTGCAGCGGATGCAATAGATGCTGTGTGTGGAGGTGCAGGTGAATTTGTGGGGATATGGAAGTGTCCCTTGGGGCCTTGGAGGGAAGTGAGGGCGCAAGTTTTGCATTTCTTGCGGTTGCAGGGGAAGGTGCCGGGAGTGGAGGTTGGGTTGGTGGGGGGTGTGGACCTGACGAGGGAGTCACGGAGGGAGTGGTCTTTTCGGAATGCTGATAGAGGAAGGGAGGGAAATATATCACTGGTGGTGGGGTCCGTTTGGAGGTGGCGGAAATGACGGCGGATGATACGTTGTACATGGAGGTTGGTGGGGTGGTAGGTGAGGACCAGTGGGGTTCTGTCCTGGTGGCGGTTGGAGGGGCGGGGCTCAAGGGCGGAGGAGCGGGAAGTGGAAGAGATGCGGTGGAGGGCATCGTCGACTACGTCTGGCGGGAAATTGCAGTCCTTGAAGAAGGAGGCCATCTGGGTTGTACGGTTTTGGAAGTGGTCCTCCTGGGAGCAGATGCGGCGGAGACGAAGGAATTGGGAATATGGGATGATGTTTTTACAGGGGGCAGGGTGGGAGGAGGTGTAGTCTAGGTAGCTGTGGGAGTCGGTTGGTTTATAGCAAATGTCCGTGTCGATTCGGTCACCCGAGATAGAAATGGAAAGGTCTAGGAAGGGGAGGGAGGAGTCTGAGATGGTCCAGGTGAATTTGAGGTCGGGGTGGAAGATGTTGGTAAAGCGGATGAACTGTTCAACCTCCTCGTGGGAGGAGGTGCTACCACGTGCTCCCTCGTGCTCCCACATTTTCAGTCTCAAAACCATTACCTGGGTCTCTGGATTAACAGTCCATTGATTAGGCCACCATCTCCCCATGAGATTCAAACTGCAAGTATGTATAGTAGGTATGTTTGCCTGGGACTGCAATGCTTTCTACAATCTCTTCCATATTTTGTATTGTACATCACCTGCACTGTCATATTGGAACCCTGGGAAGCACTGAGGATCAGAGGAACCTTTTTGTGCATGTCCACTAGTCCCTTAAGGTAGCAGAACAAGTAAGTAAAGTAGATAAGAAAACAGATGGAATACTTGCCTCTATGTGCCAAGGCATAGAGTTTAAGAGCAGGGAGGTTATGCTAGAACTGTATAGAGCATTGGTTAGGCCACAGCTAGGATACTGTTTGCAGTTCTGGAATCCACATTATAAGAGGGATGTGATTGCACTGGAGAAGATGCAGAAGAGATTTACCAGGATGGTGCCCTGGTCTGGAGAGTTTCAGTGATGAAGAGATTGGACAGACTGGGGCTGTTTTCCTTTAGAGCAGAGGAAATTGAGAGAGATAAGGTTGAGATATATAAAATTACGAGGGTCATTGATAGGGTAGACACAAAGGAACATTTCATTTTGGTGGAGAGATCAATGATCTGGTGGATAGATTTAAGATAAGGTGCAGTAGGTTTAGAGGAGAGGAGTGTGAATCTGGAACTCGCTGCCTCACAAATGGTAGGAGAAGAAACATTTTAAGAGGAGTACTTGTGATGCCAAGATATACAAACGCTGGAAAGTAGGATAGAATAGTTAAGTAGTTGTTTTTGACCAATTTGACCTCGATGGACCGAAGAGCCTTTTTCTGTGCTGTGGACTTCTATGACTCTAGCCATATTTATATATTTGGCCATTGCATAAAATAGTAACTGGTTAGCTAAAGCAACAGAAAGCTACAGTCTTGTAGCTTGCATAGAAGAGAAGAACAATTATCAATGACTCGTGGTAATTCAGAAACAAAAATAAACAGCTCCCGCTCCTTCAGCACCAAATTCTCACTTGCACCAAATTCCCAATTCAGGACTTGGTTCACAAAGCATCTTGTTGCCAGACCAATTTGTGTGGTAGCAAATTCTGTTGAAATTTACGATTCACACCCAAGCAGCAACTGCTATCTCAGCTTCCTGCCACAGTGATTGAAGTTCATTTAGACAACCAATTTTAGTTAATTGACAGTTAACCACTACCACAAGACAATTTCTGGCAATGAGGTATCTTAATGGACTTTCAGTTTCTTCTGCGGTTTTAGAGATCGAAGCCTAATTGTTAACCTAAATTGCAGCTTTAGAAATACTTAGCAGAGAGATCCCACATTCAACAACTTTTGCAGCTTTCTTCTCTGATCAGTCCATGCCCACTCCAATTACTGACTGATCATACTGAAGTAGTTTTTCCTTCAAACCAAAGTTTCAGTATCTTGTTGTGTCTTTCTCCCTTTTAACCAATTATAATGAACTTGATTCTATTGTGATTGCTATGGGATAAATGCTCATGCATCATTCAGCTGTTCACTAAAATGGGCTAATTTCTTATTGAGGAGACAGTGTGGTCTGCATGTGCTGGAGATCAGAGTTGAGAATGTGTTGCTGGAAAAGCACAGCAGGTCAGGCAGCATGCGAGGAGTGGGAAAATTGATGTTTCAGGCCGGAGCCCTTCATCAGGAATGATCAGGAACTCTATGCCTTGGCTCATTCCTGATGAAGGGCTCCGGCCAGAAACGTTGATTTTCCTGCACCTCAGATGCTGCCTGACCTGCTGTGCTTTTCCAGCAACACACTCTCAACACTAATTTCTTATTGAATCCAGTAAGTGGAGAGGCTCTTGCGTGCATGATAGTGTCCTTACCACTGAGCTCGGAGGTCTGGTCTCAACTCCCATTTTCCATTGTCATAGAGTCATGTGTCATAGCCTGTCGAAATAGGTTGATTTAAAAACGTCTCGTTAAAAATCGATTGCTTTCTCAGAAAATAGTTCCAATTGGACTTCTGAAGAAGGGTCACTGGATTTGAAATGTTAATTCTGCTTTCTTTCCACAGATGCTGCCAGACCTGCTGAGTTTCTTCAGCAATTTCTGTTTCTGTTTTCCAGAGTCTGCAGTTTCCTTTTTAGCTTTTTTTTTTCCCAACAGGGTTTGTTATTTAACGTAAGAACTAGAAGCAGGAGCAAGTCATCTGGCCTGTCAAGCCTGTCCTGCCATTCAATAAGATCATAGCTGATCTTTTTGTGGACTCAGTTCCACTTATCTGCCGCTTGCCAAAGCCATTAATTCCTTTACTGCTTCAAAACCTATCTATCTTTGCCTTAAAAACCTGGGACATGTTGCAGAAAATTCATCCATGCCTGTGATGAGGAGAAATTTCTTCACTCAAATGGTTACATATCCTTGAATTCTTGACCTTTAAAGCGTTGTGGGGGCTCTCTCAACTAATATGATTGAAACTGGGAAATAGTTTGCCTTGGTCTTTCAGGGATTTGAAAGAAATGGCAGTGGGAAACAAAAGTTTATTGGAGCAGTTCAGAGAAGATTCACTCAGACAATCCCCAGTATGAAGGGATTATCGTAAGAGCAAAGGTTTTGTGTTGTTGTGTCACTATAGTCTTACCAGAACATAGTGGCTGCTCTCTCAGACAGAGAAATGACTGGTGGTGATGTAACATGAGGGAAGAGATTGTGAAAGCGAGCCCTTCATGGTAACCTCAACCTAGTGATGGGAATTGAACCCACACTGTTGGTATCACACTGCTCTGTCAACCAATGATCCAGCCAACTGAGCTAAACCAATTCCCCAAGCAAAGTTAACAGGTTGGGATTCTACTCTTTGGAATTTGGAAGGATATGATCTCATTGAAAGGTACAGGATTTATAAAGGGTTTGACAGGGTCAGTGTTGAGAGGATGTTTCCCCTCATGGGAGAGAGTCTAGGGCCAGAAGGCATAGTCTCAGAATAAACGGGCACCAATTTAAGAGTGAGAGGAAGAGGAAGTTTGTGAGAAGATTTGTAGCTCGGGTGCTCTTTGTTGTCGTTCTGTGGCACTCATCCACAGATTCAATAAGCACATCGACCTGGACCCAATATACCGACCACTGCAGTGGACAGCTGGAACTGACAACTGGAAGCGGCAGATTCAAACCACTACAAATGCCAGAGGAAAGATCACAGAAGCGCTTCACAGGAGGCTCCCAAGCACTGAGGATGTCACCGAGACAGGGGACAAAACGTCTGCAACACAAATTCCCAGCTCGGCGAACAGAACCACAACAGGAAGAGGAATTTCTCCTCCAAGAGGATTGTGAGACTTTGGAATTCCTTGCCACAGAGAGCTGTGGAGGCAGAGTCCTTGTGGAAATTTAAAGTTGAGATGAGGGTTATGGGGATCAGGTAGGAAAGTGGACCCAAGGAACGTCAGCTCCACCATGATCCAGTAGAAGAGTGGAGCAGACTCAATGGACTGAATGACCTACTCATGTTCCTCCTTCTTATGGGTGGGAAAGTGGAATAGAGGCACAAGGTCAGCTGCAAATTGTATTGATCAGCGGAACAGGCTTGATCGGCCGAATGGTCAACTCCTGTTCTTAATTTTCCTTTGTACTGAACTAGCCCAGATACATTTTGAAGATTCAGTACCTTTCTGGAGATTTTCTATCCTCCTCATCCAATTCAATTTGAAATATAAAATGGCCCACTAATCCCACAATGTTTTTATTACCTCTTGCTCATTTGTGCATTTATACAATTTAACACTTCATAAATGCCAAAATACACACATTCTTACTACATCTAAAATTCTTTTAATTCTACCAATTAAGTCTCCACTACTTTCTCACTTGTATTCTTTTTGATCATTTGAAGTGATTTTCATCCTTAACCAGAGTCACAATTTCAAAACCTTGCAGATGAATTTGTGATCCCACGAGAACAGATGCAGAGGAGATTCACCAGGATATTGCATGACATGGAGCATTTTGTCTCTGAAGAGAGGTTGGATACGCTCAGATTGTTCTTTTCTCAGCACAGAGAAAGTTGAGGGGGGGACCTGACAGAGATGTATAGGATTATGATGGGCATGGGCAGGTTGAATAGAAAGCCCTGTATGGAAGGGTCAGCAACAAGGGACAAACTTTTAAAGTAAAGGCAGGAGGTTTTGAGGGAATTTGAAGAACTTGTTCACCCAGAAGGTGATGGGGGTACGGAATGCACTGTCTGGGAGGGTGGTTGTGGCAAGAAACCTCACAACCTTTAAAAAATTACTTGCATGAGCACTTGGAATGCCATAACATTCAAGACCAGTGTAGGAGCTAGTATATTTTTGGCAGTACAGGTTTGATAGGCTGAAGAGTTTTCCCATGATCTTATGATTCTGTGACACAAAGACAACTATCTGGAGGAAAAGTGAAAGACTTCAAGAGGACAAAGATAGGCTGATAGAAAGGGCAACTGTGGTGATGAAATATAATACAAATAAAAGGGAAGGGATACGTATAAGAAGGGAAAATGGAGGGGCTGAAGCACAAGAGAGTTGAATATTTCTGAAGAGTCATATCAGACTCAAAATATTAATTGTTTCTCTCTCCTTAGAGGTTACCAGACCTGCTGAGATTCTCCATTAAATCCTGCTCGTTTTTTAGTTCCGGTATCTTCAGTACTTTATTTTTGTACAAGTATAATTTCAAATAGAGTGAAGGAGCAGAGAGGCCTCGAGATACAAGTCAAGAAAGGTGGCAGAGCTGAAAATATGTTGCTGGAAAAGCGCAGCAGGTCAGGCAGCATCCAAGGAGCAGGAGAATCGACATTTCGGGCATGAGCCCTTCTTCAGGAATGAGAAAAGTGTGTCCAGCAGGCTAAGATAAAAGGTAGGGAGGAGGGACTTGGGGGAGGGACATTGGAAATGCGATAGGTGGAAGGAGGTTAAGGTGAGGGTGATGGGCCGGAGTGGGGGTGGGGGCGGAGAGGTTAGGAAGAAGATTGCAGGTTAGGAAAGTTCGATGGTTGGGACTGAGTTAAACTGGGGGGAGGGGAAATGAGGAAACTGGAGAAATCTGAGTTCATCCCTTGTGGTTGGAGGGTTCCTAGGTGGAAGATGAGGCGCTCTTCCTCCAGCCGTTGTGTTGCTATGGTCTGGCGATGGAGGAGTCCAAGGACCTGCATATCCTTGGTGGAGTGGGAGGGGGAGTTGAAGTGTTGAGCTACAGGGTGGTTGGGATGGTTGGTCCAGGTGTCCCAGAGGTGTTCTCTGAAACGTTCCGCAAGTAGGCGGCCTGTCTCCCCAATGTATAGGCCACATCGGGTGCAGCGGATGCAGTAAATGATGTGTGTGGAGGTGCAGGTGAATTTGTGGCAGATATGGAAGGATCCCTTGGGGTCTTGGAGGGAAGTAAGGAGGGAGGTGTGGGCGCAAGTTTTGCATTTTTTGCGGTTGCAGGGGAAGGTGCCGGGAGTGGAGGTTGGGTTGGTGGGGGGTGTGGACCTGACGAGGGAGTCACGGAGGGAGTGGTCTTTTCGGAACACTGATAAGGGAGGGGAGGGAAATATATCCCTGGTGGTGGGGTCCGTTTGGAGGTGGCGGAAATGACGACAGATGATATGATGTATATGGAGGTTGGTGGGGTGGTAGGCGAGGACCAGTGGGGTTCTGTCCTGGTGGCGATTGGAGGGGTGGGGCTCAAGGGCGGAGGAGCAGGAAATGGAGGAGATGCGGTGGAGAGCATCGTTGATCACGTCTGGGGTGAAATTGCGGTCTTTGAAGAAGGAAGCAATCTGGGTTGTACGGTATTTAGAGAAGATTGAGAGCAATTTGAATGAGCTGCTCAAAATCAAGAGGGCCCTGGACAGAGTAGATAGAGAGGGGCTGCTGCTATTGGAAGAGCTTTGACAAATGGGATTGAGAGGTCCAGGTGATTGTCTCCTTATCGAAGATCAATAGTAGCAGTGACATCGTGACAGCTAATTCCACATGGAGCAGTGTGTCACATGAGAGACCTTACTACCTGTGTGCATCTCCTAGTGTGTGTATGTGTGTCTAGTTTGTCTGTGTTTACGAATTGTAATTCTGTGAATGTGCGTTTGTACCCAGTCTGACTTACATCATCGATTGTCAGGATAAACCTGATTCACCAATCTTCTTTAGGAAAGGAAATCTGCCATCCATACTTGATCTGGAGTCCAGACTCACAGCAATGTGGTTGATTCTCAACCGCCCTCTGGGCAATTAGGGATGGGCAATAAATGCTGTCTAGCCAGAGATGCCCTCAACTCCTGAAGAAATGAATAAAAAGGATAAATATTGACTAGGATTTGCAACATGTCCTGTTCCTTTTAAAATAGTGCCATGGAATCATTTATATCTACCTGCATGACAGATGGAGCCTGGGTTTAATAGGGGTGGCTCAGTGGTTAGCACTGCTGCCTCACAGTGCTAGGGACCCAGGTTCGATTCCCACCTCGGGCAACCATCTGTGTGGAGTTTGCACATTCTCCCCTTGTGTGCATGGGTTTCCTCTGGGTGCTTTGGCTTCCTCCCACAGTCCAAAGATGTGCAGGTCAGGTAAATTGGCCCATGCTAAATTGCCCATAGTGTTAGGTGCATTAGTCAGAGGGTAAATGTAGGGCATGGAGATGGGTGAGTTACTCTTCGGAGGGTTGGTGTGGACTTGTTGGGGCAAATGGCCTGTTTCCATACTGTAGGGAATCTAATCTAATAACATCCAAATATGATACTTCCAACAGGTTGGCAGCAATGAGGTAGCTAATTACTGCTCTCTCCCATGAATCAAGAGGCTACAGGTATCAATCACACCAGGGACTTCAACAGACAGTGCAGGATGACATTTCAGTGCTGCATTGTCAGGGATGCTTTTGTGCAGGGTTCAGGTCAGAGCGAGGAGATATGAAAGCAAGATCTCATCTGCCTTCTGAGGTGGGCATAAGAAATCTTTTGCTCTGTTTGAAAATGACAAAGGAATCTGCATAATTTCTGGACCAACATATATTTCTCAATCAACATAATAAAAACAGATTGATAAAAATATTTGGTCATTATCCCATTGCCGTTTGTTGCAGCATGCTGTGCGCAAATCAACTGCTATGTTTCCGACATTTTGTCAGTAACTGACCTTCATCATTGGCTGTAATGTACTTTGGGAATGCTGAAGTTGTGATTGGTTCGGGAATCAAGGGTGGGGTGGGGTTGGAGGACAGGGTGTGAGGAATGCTGGACCAGCCGTGGTCCTATTTAATGATGAAGCAGGCTCGAGGGGCCGAATGGCCTATTCCTGTTCCGATTTCTGAAAGTCTTATGGTTATAATTGCTGCGAGATTCTTGAGACAGAAAAAAAAAGTCTATGACCAGCGAGATACTGTTAAAAGTAAAACCGAGTGCTATTATGCAGGAATTCTTTTGTATTGCTTCCCTTGACTGATGTATGTGGATCTGGTAACTTCAACTGGTCGAAATACACAGTGCAATTGTCAGTGCTCTACAATAGCCTATTTTGAAATCTTCAATTACATTTAATGTTCAATTGGATAAAACTCAAGTTGAGGCCTTGAGTTTTATCCAACAGGCTAGAGTACCATCCTCTGTGGTAAAGTGAGTTATCTGATGCAGGAGGAAGAGATC